>NW_010269913.1:30925-123875 GCF_000690775.1 Eurypyga helias
ATAGGTGAGACTGGCAAAGGACCCTTGTTACTTGGGGAAAGTTAAGTCATAGTCCTACTTAAATGCTGCTATACAGGGCAAATAATTGAATACAGAGACTCTGCAAGTGTCTTAGGCTGTTGGGAGCAATGGGATCAAACTTGGAGAATCCCAGAAGGCAGGGGACTTGAGGCCTTCATCTTCCCCCCCGCTGGCCAAGGGCCTGGGAACTGCGCAGAAGCGTTCCCTGCTGACACTGCTTGTACGAACAGCTGCCTTCCGCTTTTGTGCATCTGGACAAAACCAATAATTATAACAAGAAGTGCAGGGAAATAGCTGAGTCTGAAAAGGCTGTACAGAGCGGGTGTGAGAATTGTCTCACCTCTCGGAGCAAATAACATGGCAGAAATTGTCAGCGATCTTAAAGCTGCAACAGCAGTCTTAAAAGCCAAACCTGTATGTAAGAGTTTTCTTGAAAGAGTAAAAAAGATCATATGCATAATTGTAAGCATATTACATTTCATTAAGGGAACTAGAAGTAGCTAATCTTAATGATAAGAATAAATGTCCTTGCTGAATCAGAAACCAAATGGAACTTTGTATGTGCCTGGCAGCTCTGAACACTGCCATGGCTGGCCACCTTCTGTTTGGGAACAAACCACATCATCGCCCCCTTGGACATTTACTTTGAAGTAACAGTACTCTAATGCCCACCCAGAAATATTCTAAGCTACTTAGCTTTGAACGTACTCCCTGGATAATGGGATACATTTGCTGTACCTTCTTTGATACTGTTGTTTTATACTCTTGATGTAGTGCTTTAGTTCCACTCTTTAGCTTAATTTTAATAATTACAGTGGTTATAGCTATCTGGTATAGATACTTTTTATTTCGTACAGTCATGAAAATGTGTGTATATATCTGTAGGTGTCTTGAAAATGAACAGTTGATTTGCTTGAATCGTGTTACCTCAGCCATAGTAAGCAACATCGCTAGTAGTGGGTAATCACTAAGTCCATCAGCAAGACCATGCCTGTTGCATTTCAATAGCGGTTGAAATACAGTTGCAAAAAGATAAAATTTCAAGTGGCAGTTTAGGTAAGCAGCAGCATTATCAAGATTCAAAGTAATGAAGATCACCTACTGTAAAGCACACATGCTAGATCTAAGTTGTAAGAACTTGGTCTTCGTGACTGTTTTGAGTTGAAGAAACCAGCTGCCCATACTGCATGCAGCCTGCAGCGCTGGCTCACGCAGAAGGAGCTATTTCTGCCGCTGAAGAAAGGCACATGTAGTTGTTTGTCAGTAGGTGTCTCCATTCAAAGTGTGAACCTTATCTGTTTAGGGGCACAGCATGGTAAGTGTGGTTGAGGACTTCTGAGATGGGGTGGAAGACATGCATAGCATGGAGCAGTGACCCCTCTCCTGCTCCATGATGCTGTGCTGAGTGCTGCTTAGTGGGTTATGGCCAGGGCAGCCCCGACTGGCGAGAGCTACCTCTTGAAGGGGCAAAGCCAAAGATGACTAGTACAGTATTAATCAGTGCTTACCAGTAAGGCAAAGAGCTTTAACCAAGTAAGTCCCAAGAAAATGTCTACAAAGAAGTTAAGGACATTCAGTTTAAACATCCCCTTTATTTTTCCTAATTTGGAAATTTTAAAGACAGCCTTTTAAAGACAGCCTAAATATAACCCTTCCTCCCCCACACCCCCACTGCCTTTCTGGGATGTCGTAAGATTTGTTAGTGTGCTTAAACTGTTTAATTAAAATCTTTTCTGGCCCAATGCAATAAGCAATGTCTTCTGTCAGTGCAACATGTCTGATGTTAATGATGCTTCTGGATGATAGATTGTTGTGGGGACAGCTACAAAGCTAGAGAGTAACTTAATTTGAAAGGTTTGATTCCCTTTTACTTTGGCTATCATGAGCTGAAAAGGTAATGTCAGTTAGAAAGAAGTGAAGGATAAGGTGTTTTGAATGTTTCTCATCTCCTCTGTTCTAACATGGAAATTTAACACTCTACTATAATGACCCATTTGTCAGTGATTTATATCTATCTATTACATGCTAAACTATTAGTTGCATTTCAGTAGGAAAAGGAGATCATGTTTTCGATATGGGACTCAATATAATAAATTAAACAAAGTTCCCAGTGTTCGTGTATTTCTCTGCAGAACATCAGTACAAAATGATACATCATCTGTGTCTTTTCTACTTCTGTATTACTGCTTGGTCTTTTTACACACAAACATTTATTTGCATTTCATGCTGGATCTGAATACTTATTCAAGGTCCTGGGGCACTCACTGTATATCTAATCCCCTGCCCTCCCAGCACTATGCATCTTCAAAAATATAAATATCAGTCTTTTCTCTTTGACATTTGATGTTAGCCAAAGTGGTCCATATCTAGTTCTGAAGTTCTCAAAGCTTTCAAGTATTCAGACTATATAATCCTGCTCTTAGTATGTTCTGCATTGGTTTCATAGCATTAGATACTCTTTTGGAATGGATATGAAGCAGACTTACTTTTTGCTCTTTCTTGAAGTGACCCAAGTTATTTGTGAACAAGGCAATTAAAAAATGGGTTATAAAAATGATGCCAAATGTCACTGAAATTACTGTTTCACTATATTTAAGCACACGTGGATCTCTTTAAAAAAATTGTTAGAAACAGGTTTTTTTCCTAAATTTAAGTCACAATAGTTAACAACTGTGGTTCTTAAAGTACAAGAAATAGTAGGATAAATATTTAAAATGTCTAAAAATTAATGTCTTTGTTTCAAGGTTTTATAAGTCAATGACCCAACATGTCATTGATAACTGAGATTAAATGCTTACAAGAAATCCCGAAATTCCACTGAGATACAGACACTGTTTCCTTTCCTGGAAGTTCATGAAACATTGACATTTGAATTTGTCTGGTACCATCCAATAATTTTGGAGCAGTGTATCTTTAAATCTATGAGTAAGCTTTTGCAGAGTATAGAGTGTGGATGTTGGGATAGATGTTGACCTTCTGGCTGATGGCCATGCTCACATGGAGTGTCTGTGGATTTGGATACCATTTAGTATGACAAAAGTGGCTCTATTTGGCTTTAGCTGATTAAAATTTATATCCAGAATTTCATAAGTATGGGTTACTTCAAACTTCAGCTCAACAAAGGCAAAATCATATTCAAGAAACTCTTGGCCTTGGAACTGTATTTCATGTTACATTGTGGAAATCCAGCTATTGTCTGCAAATGTCAGATTATACCTATTTTATCTATGCGGCCCAAATGGATATTTCTCCTATTTGGAACCAATGTGGTACTTTGGGTTATGATGGAAAAATATAGGAAAACATTAAAAAAAAAAAAAAATCTCTTATGACCTAATTGTTGAGTTCCTCAGTTTCTTACGTTCCTGAATTTATTCATGAGCACAGTCACAAAATCCTTCAAGACCCAACAGAAAATGTAGTGCTACACTGTAAGGTTCAAGAATACTTAATTGGACAGGGAAAAGGAAGAAATCATAACACCATAAATAATGCATGGCACAGTTCCAAAAAAGACTGAAAATTTGTTGGTAGAGGACTTTGTTGGGGGAGTGTATGTGCTATGACCAAACATAACCCAAGGCTTTGGGGACGATACCCTCATTCCTACAGATTTTATTTCTTTTTCTTCCTATTGCCTCTTTAACATTCAGTGCTGTGCTTGTACAGATGCATTTCAGATCCTCTGCGAACCACCTGAATCAAAAGCATTCAAGCAAAAGGTTAGGTTTTTGAGTTTTTGTTTGTTTCAGTGAAGAGTCTCCTTCACTTGCAGTGTGGTGCTAGTACATACAGACATTTCTCTAATCTGCCTTTGTCTGGGTCCTGTAGTATATAAATCTAATGCACAAATGAAGTGTTGCATTTCCCCCTTCACAGGAAACTGAGGATTCGGGGCAAATGTCAACATTTTCCATGGGTAGTTCTGAGCGAGTACAATGGGTTGTCAGCTGTACGTATGAAATACACAGACAGTAGATTGCAAATTATATTTTCTTTAGCAAAGAAATTGTACAACCTGTATGGTTATTTATTTCTGTCTGTCCTACATTGAGATGCTTAAGCATCCTGCCTACTTGTATTATGGTGATCAGATCTTTTTTTATTATACTGGTACTTTTAAATAAGTTCAGTGGAAAAGTTTTTACTCTGTCAGGGTCATACCATGACAAATCAACTCATAGCATTTGTAAGGCTCTGGGTCTTTTTATCATTCTCAGTCTTTCACTTCTCAAGGACTATGTTTCAATGGATACAAGCAATCACACCTTTTAAAAATGTAGATTGCATTCAAGTAGCAAGGGTCAAAATAATTAAACTCTTAAGCCAAAAAGCCAGGTTACATAGCAACAGTAGAGGAAATTATTAACAAAACCAATGAAAGTACAGAAAAATGTAAGAGCATTCTACAGCAGGTCACAAAAACATGAATTATCAATTTAAAATATCTTACATGGGAATTTTGTGCCTATTTGTTTACTAATACAAATTCAAATATTACAGGTAATAGTACCTACAGAAAACCAAGTAGGGGCTCTCCTTCTGGATTTGATACACTAATGTGAATTTTGCATAGACTTTGCCCTTACATATTTAAGGCCTGTGGAATACTTAAAATGATTGAAATTCTTGTTCTTCTAAGTACTGATTTTATGTGACATCTGGGAATTCTAATTTCCTTCCAGCATGCCTCTTTCTGAGCGCCAGCCTGTGATGTGGCTTTTTAGCAATACAACCCAAACTTCATGCCCAATTCCCTAATGGTAAAGTCTGTGCTTATACACAGAATTGGCACTGGGAAAACTCATTAATGAATGCTTTCTGCAATTGTATTTGTATGGATTTTTTTTAATGTGGGCAAATTCCATGAGTTTTTAGGTATGGAAAGATTGATAAATATTTTAATAATGTCCTCTGAGCCATTCTGCAAGCTTTGTTGCTCTTAACAGTATGTTGATAACTGGCAGATTGTGCAAGCCATCTGTTGATAATTTTAAATTAAAGACAATATTATATTGAAGTTTAGCAGTCACTACATTTGTAGCAATCTACAGGTTTGCTGTTCGTGTTTTGTTTGTCCTTTTTACTGGGTTTTTTCCTTCCTCCTAGCATCATGCTTATGCAGAGCAGATGGCATGATGTAAAAGAAAACAGGATGGCTTCATTTTACTAAGGGAAAACCCCTGACACTTGGTAACTTGGTCTTTATCTGCCTCTGTTTCTTGTTTCTATAAATTTGTATTGCAGACTTCATGGATTTTCGTTTTAGCTGTGTTATATCTTTTCATACAGCTGTAACAGCTCAGTCAGCATTAGCAAAATGTGCTCAGCTTATTGTGGGTTACATCTAGCTCTTAGATTACAAGTGTGTCTACGTGAGAAATTATGCCAGGACAGCTCTGCTGGTAAATCATCCTTGTGTAACAGCCCTGTTGATGTCTTGTCAGGAATAACAGTGTACTTTGTTGCTTTAGTTTATGCCACTTTACATTTAGTGGCTTTAGAGTAGCAGACAGTATTCAGACAGGTGTAGTATGTGTTTCAGTGAAAGTGTAATTCTTTCCTTGCTCTTTTGGGAAATCTGAGTCGCTTTAATTAATTTAATTTTGTAATAAATATTCTTTCATTTCTGCAATCAGGACTCCAATTAGTTCTGCTTTGATTCAATAGAAATAGCAGTTTAAAATATATTTCCTTGGAAATTTATCTCATTTTGGCACTAGCATCACCCACTGGCCCAAGTAACATGTTAATATTTGGGGCCTTTCCAGGGTCCTTCTCTTTGGAATCAAAATTTATGCCAAAACCTGCTATGTTATTTGATGCAATCCTCTATTTACACAGAAAATTGATTAAGTCCTCCCTTCCTGAACCCAGTGGAAATGAACAACTTACATCTTCAGACTTCCTCTGGTCTGTTCCCAAGGAGCCCTTTTTCCCTGCTGTATTGTCTGGTTCTCACGGGATTTCCTTGTTTTCAGAGGAATTATATATATTCACCTTTCCAAACCAACAGGGCCCTCAGAGTTGTCCATTTCTTAGAAAAACTCCTTTATAATATCGACTTTTAACCTTGATCATGGTTTCTCATGAGAATCAATAATATTCAGCTGGCTTTAGTCTCTGCTGCAGAAAGAAGTGTTTTCCCAGAAACCTTCAGAAATATATTCCATACTAAGAGTACTATGGTCCCCCTCATCAAGAAGACAGTTAAATCAGTGCGAGTGCATTATCCTTGGGAACTCCTGGTTTCATTAGATTGAGATTGACTCTAATTGTCAACTTCTTTTCATTTTCATAATGTTAAGGAATGATAGAGTTGTGAGTTTAGTCTGGTCAGTTAGGTCCAGATGTGTATAACCTGTTGTCCTCACTGCTGTACTTCTGTTACATAATTAGTAAATTTCCCATATTTCTTCTTACTCTTAAAAAAATTACTACCTAGGATAACTATGCAGCCATTAAATATGGATATTGTAAATTTTCTTACTGATTGAAATTTCTAATAATAAAAAAGAATCCTGAGAAAGAAAATGGGCTCAAAAATGAAGGTAAAGTTTTTACTGTATGCCTCATTGCCTTAAAGTTGTATGTGAGACCAGCAAAATCAAAAGGGCTTAGGCTTTCCCCTCCTGTGGACACAGTGTTACCTCCTGAATAATTTTCAGCTTTGCTTTCATGTCTCTGGTACCTGCAGTTTTTAATGTAACAGAACCAGCATAGGCTCTGTTGTTGATAAAACGGCTTGTACACATAACTGCTTTTGAACTACAGTAGGAGTAGAGGAGATTTTTTTTTTCTTTTTTACTTCTCTAATTTCTTTCAGCCATTTTGGGTTCATAAGAAACAATATTTACAGAAGGAAATGCTACTTTCAAATTGATTGGCGTTCCCACCAGTTACTTCAGGTCTTTCTCATTCTTCTGTGAGAAGTCTTTTAATTTTTAAAAGCCAAGTGGTTCTGCAAAGCTTGTGTTCCTGAGCTTTATTTAATTCCACTTGGCCAGAAGGGTAGGGTAGCCATCTTATAAATGTGGCCTTGTCGAAATCTCTCTCTGGGAAATTCTCACAGATTGTTCCAGTTTAGTTCTTTGTTAACAGAAAAGCATGAAGTATAACTTCCTCAAATGATTCTACTACCCACAGACAGCTAATGCTTTCCAACTGCTCTGTGTCTTCAGTGACCTTCAGACAAACATAGACAAAACTGTCTATCATTGTCTGGTTTGGTAGATTTACATTGCTGGAGCTGCAGCTAGCAGTACGTAATGAAAATTTTGTCCACTCTTACGTATGCACATATATGTACAGGTACTTTTAATAAGAAAAGTATGTGCTGGGAGAAGAGAAAATCTGTTGTCTTCTCTGCTTGAGGTATTTTACTGACCTCCAGCTGGACATGCTCACTGAAACTTATAATTGCTTCATTAAATAATCTTTATGTAACTTGTAATATGCCTTTGCCTACTGATGATTTTGCTGTCTCTTTTTGTTTGTTTGTTTTTGGTAAGATCAGTCCTGTACAGAAGATAAACAATAAAAAAATTAACTTGGCATTTTCACATCAGTTTCACCTGCATTTTCAAGGGTGAAATAAAGAGTAGAGAATTAGGAATTTATAGCCCTATGTTAGAAACAGCTAGTATGAAAGCAGGACTAGATTGTGACATTTTAGGGACATTAGAAGATTTCTGAAATGGTTAGCAGCTGCTATTTAACAATGGGATAGTGATTATTGTTTCTGGCTAGAATTTTTAAAAATGACTATGATTTGAGGCATTAGTGTTGTGAAGTTTCTTGCACACATTGTAAAAGCTCCTGATTTTTCAGGAAGCAAAGAGTACAAAAGCACCCAAAATGAAGATTGTTCAAATTACAGATTGTCTCTGAAGACAGTTTCCTAAAATGATCTCAGAAGAGGTGCATTTATATAACAGGGGTGTTTGAATAAAACAGAACTCGGAGGAAGTTCAAAATTGGAAAGCCTGAGATTGTGTGGAATTTCCCTGTTTTTTATGCTCAGGGTTTACAAAGTTAATGTTGGAAACTATGGCACAATAGCTTGAACATTTCCATAACTTCTCATTCTTTTTCATTCCTTGAATTTGAAAGGTCCACAACACTTGAACGATATTTTGAATAACAGTTAAAATTATTAGTAAACTTTAAGAACAAAGAATTCTGCATCAAAAGATATTCCTTTAATCCATATTTAATGTAATTATGAATAATTTGACATTTAGAATTTGATTGGTTTGTTGTGTGCCAGAGCTTAAAGACTGGAAAGCAGACAAGCACTTCCCATCACTCTAGTTATTGCATAAAACAAATCTATGCTCAAATAATTTCTGGCAGCAGCATTTGAATATGAATAGAAATAGTCTTCTGCCACAGAAAAAAAATAAGGGGCCATTCCTGCAATGAATGCTTTTGCACTGGCTCAGGATTTCTTCCTATAGGATTACATTGCTAGGTCATGGCATTAGACATTTTTATCAAATTGCTTTTGAGGTATGTGAAAACACTTATCAGGAAAATAATTCAAAATGATTGGATACAAATTTAGTTTCAAAGCTAACATTCATGGGAATCTGGTGATAATAATATTTGACTTTGTATCTTAGTCTAATATTTTCTTTTGATTGTTCTCTTTACTAATATTAATATATTTTGAATGGAGAAATTGATAGCTAAAATAATTTGTGTTCTTAAGTGTCAGATAATAATGCATAACTTCATGGTGACCTAGATTTCAGAAATTGTATCTACATTTAGTAACCTATCTTCATATTTATCTTTTTCTTAAAGAAAAAAGATAAATACACAATTCTTGCTTTTACTTTACAAATGTCTTGCGCTTTGTTGAAGACACATGAATATGTAATACCCTTGTACCTTACTACTTAATTGAAGATGATTGATAAGGAGCACATGCACTAGGCTGTAAAATATTTCCCTTTTAGCTCTGGTCTCTTTAAGGTCACTCTTTGATTCTTGTTACTTTATAAGTTTAACAACACTTGTCTCTGTTCTATGGTCTGTTCTTCTAATTTTTCTCACTTTCTCTCTCTGAAATGACTGTAAGTACCTGTGATTCTGCTTTTTGAAACAGTTTCCTATTTGGTTAGAAGCAAGAAATGGAACCAAGCCCCTCCCTACCTGACAGCCGATGATGTTCGGGGTGACATGGGAAGCTGTTACGAACTGTCCTTTCGCTGGCAGCCCCCCTGCGTCGCTCTGCAAGAATTGCTAAAGGGCAAAGATTGCACTTCTCTGCTCTTTGTTACATTTTCTGCCCTCAATTTTAATGCTTTGCATCCATCCTCCCTGAGGAGAAACCACTTTCAGTTTCTACGTGCCCTAAGAAACATTCATTTTAGACAACTTTATTTTCAAAGTCTGTAATGCACTTGCGATAAGGATAGATGCCGAGATCGCTTGTTTTTGCCCAGAAGAGTTCACACCCTTAAGGTGCCTGGCTCCTACTGCTGTCTAGACTCTTCACTGAGAAAGTGAGCCCAGGGCCTGTAGAAATACCTGGAAATGAAGGTGTTTCTGAAAAAATACTTTTCATATCTGAGGCAGCTGCTGCCTCTCTCGGAGAACCACAACTGAGAAAGGTGGAAATGAGGAAAACCCACAGGACTGCAAATCAGTGAGAAATGTCACTAGGAGAAATTTTCTTTAAGGAACAATAGGACATAATTGAGGAGAAAAGGGAAAGAGGAGCCTGGCTAGAAGCCAAGCAAAACCAAACACTAGGTGCTGGAAGGCTCCTAAGGCAAGGATGTGTAAAGGAGGGGAAACAAGGGCTCAGCCCTTACAAAGTGTATTGGGGAAAGGAGGATGCATGTGTGTCAGATGGTAGATAAATGTGAATAGGAGAAAGGAATGTCAGAGGAGTAGGAGTTGTGCAAAAAGGCTATTAATTTAATGCAATTACATGGCCTAATCATGTTCTGCAGCTGAAAACATGTATTTTTGTAACACCACTTTTCTGTGGTGAACACTATTTTTTTGCCATGGGGACCTTGTGTGCCTGCTAAAGGTAGGACAAACAATACCAACATCAATTCTACTCACCAAAAACACTTGAGTACCCAAAATGTTAATACTAAGGTTTTGCATGAATGCAAAAGGCTTTTTAAAACGGCTTTCTGAGATAAGTGGTATAGTATTAAATGCTGGCTATGGACTTGTGGCATTTAGCTGTCAACAGCCAGCCCGAAAGTGTGACTCAACAGTACCTGGAGCTTGCATCCTTCTCCTCTGGATGTCACCTGTATGCCAGCTTTCTGTCCTTGCATGATACCTGGGAAAAAACTGCAAGAGTCTTTTGGGCCTTTCCTGAAGAAATTTGGTTATAAAGTAGTACCTAGCAAGATTCTTATTTCTGTTGTTTAGGTAGGACCTAGAAAACACTTATTTTTCCTCTTGAAACTCAAGGCATTCATAGTCCAAATTTCATTTGCAAAACTAAGTATACAGGGATGGATGTCAGATCCAATTGAACGTAACCTGATGCTGGTTAGCTCCTTCTTAGCGCATACCCAAGCAGCCAAAACCAGTTTTAATCTGTCCTTCCACCTATCCCCCTATGCCATGCTGCTGAAATACCATTCACAGTATTAGGAAGCACTCTCTTAGCTGAAAATGGGGAAGTGATTAGGTCTTGTGGGACTCTTCAGCATTCATGTAGCAACAGAGGAGCGCTAGGTGTGGTGTGTTCGGTTGCTGTGGTCACTAGAGAGAGCAGATGTTGTTCCTGTCCTTTCCTCTCTCCTGCCTCTGCATTGCAGGAATGGGAAGGAGCATCCGAGTGAGACGATAGTTGCTTTTTCTCAGTAGCAGTGCTGACATAAATGGATGTGAAAGTACAGCCTTCGTGAGTTGAACCTGGCAAGCTCTGGCAGTGTTTTTTGTGCTGGCAGGGAGGCATGAATCTCCCACAGGAAGACACAGGTTCCATTCTCTAACTATTACTAAAAAATACCTCACTAGTGTATTGGTGAAGAAAATGGGACTGGTTTTCTCCAAGGCACTTATATTCCATCCATGTGATTCAAAATGTGTTTTGAAATGGCAAGAAAGAGGAGAAATACATGAAAGTTGTTTAGAATTAATGTCTGACCATTTTGCTGTTGTTGAGATTTCTTTTAGTAGGTTTTTATATACAAATCCAGTAAGACAGTCTACCTTTTTTCAGATCTGAAGTTCAAGTCAAAATTCACTGTGTTTTATATTTTTTCAAGCTGTCACTTGGAATTCAAAACAGAATTTAGGAAAAAAACTCCAAACCCCATAGAACAAGAAACCTACTCTGAGGGAACTGAAAAGCAGAGCACAACATAGCAAGTTTAGACATTAAAAAGCAAGAGCAAATATAATATGCTCTGTGCAATGCAGCTGTGGCTAAATGATGATTTGCACGTTAGGACTAGATTAGCATCATTCAGATGTGACCTGCATATTGAATAACTATCACAAGTATAGTACTATTGATAAAAAATGAAACTGCACGGTACACTTCAGATCTAATATGCCACTCTTTTGCCTTCTTAGATTCCACAGAAGTAGAAAGGAAGAGCTATTACTTCTAAAGTTTCATAAAATGCATGTAATTTTATTTCCTATAAAAGATCAGTTTTCTACTTGGTATGTTTATAAAACAGAATATAATAGTGCTATAAAAGTGATTCTCTTGTAACCACTCAAAGACAAGAACTTTTCAAAGAAGCAAAATTATACAAAAGTTGATCAGTCTATTTCTATTCTGAAACCAGTCAAAATTAATTTAAGGTGTTGTGGCCAACTTACGCATATTACGTGGCTATGGTGCCTTCATGAATTGACTTTGAATATTTTAAACTTCAAAAAGACTTTAGTATTGATAAATCCATCTGACTCACTTTCAAATAAAATGTAATTTTCATTTGACGTGAAGGATGCATTGTGCAGGAAGACCCTCTGACAAGTTTTGTGTTACTTAAGTTGTGAGCTTTAGGGTAAGAGTTTTCTGCATCATTTCCCTAACTTCTGACAACATCAATTCTTTGGAAAAATTAAAAAGATGAGTGTCCTCACTGAAACCACACAGGAAACAAACGCATCTAGTGTGTTGGTGGTTATATCCTGTGATGAACGTACAGCCTGTTTGCTGCACATGCTGCTTTCCAGGAAACGTACCTGCCAGCAAGCCCAGCAGCGGGCCAGCATGCTGCCCACCCCCAAGGGGTGTTGCCACTCCCACTTTTAGCACATCTCACTAATACAAATCCAGTGCTGCATATGCTTAAGGTGTCAGTGCCAGGGCAGGGAAGCAGAGTTTTGGGAAGGCTGGAGGAGTTTTATGGTGAGAAGGAGGACAGACCTGCATTTAAATAACCATCTAACATTGGGTAGACACATGGAATCACTGCACATACATCGTAAGATCTACACATGTACCTAAGTGTCTCTATGCACACATGTGTAGTGGTAAACTTGTGTTTGCTTTTTAGATATTATTAATGTATGATGGTAAACCTCCCACTCCTGTCTAGTAGATGGCATCAGGCTTGCTCAAGTGTTTTCTGGTTTTGGGGCACTTGGGGTTTTTTTGGGTGGTTGGTGGTTATTTGTTTGTTTTTATTTTTTTTTTCTTCACTGATGTCTAGTGCTAGATGGCCAGCTTTTGTCTAGTGACTTTTAGCTCAATGTCTAAAGGTAATATTGAACTTCTGTTAAGACTTGGCAGAGTGTAGTGAAGTAAATCATATGCCCCTTATATCTGAATGATAAAATGAGATAAAAAATCAAGGTTCTTGCCAATGGTAATAGAGACACAATGAGAGAAACAAGATTTTTGAATTTTGGATTTCTAGACACCTCCAAATGAACCAGTAGATCCAGTTACGGAATCATCACTTTAAGTGATGTGAACAGAAGCTCAGATTTTCTGAGTGGAAGTGTGCACCTTCGCCACCCAGTTACTCGGTCATACGTTGTTAAGCTGGATCTACTAATAGTGTGCTTTCTAAACCAGACACCTTGTAACAGAGAAGGAACTCTTCATTGCTAGAATACTATAGATTTCTTGTGTACTAGGCTAGGAGCTTGGCATACAATAGTGGGCTATGATTTAATTACTTACAAGTTAATATACATATTAGGTTGTACATAGAAGAAGAGCATCTCGTAGTTACTCCAATATTGGTATTAATGATAGCAAAATATAGGTTCTTGAATCATTATTTTTTTAGTATTGTCATAATTAATTCTATTTCAAGCATACCTTATTACAGGTCTATCATTTTGACAATGCTACTGAACAATTCAGTTATGAACACATGAAAGCTGTAGGAAGGTTACTACCAGTATGAGAGATCTGTCTCGTTTTCTCGACAATGCCATCAAAAATGGATGTTGCTCTTTGTATCACACACATACTGCCATGTTTTCTGCAGTGCAGAATAATCTTTAAAGATATGTTAAATAGAATACATAGTTTGGAGAATGTACTAGCAAATGCTTTCATTTTTAATCATATTGCATTTTAAAATATTGTGTTGCAGACCATCACCAAAAGTCATCCATTGTTCCCCTTGCTTTTTTCACTTGCGTTTTGATTCGGTTACCACTAATGTCTGAAAATATTTCTCATATTCTTTTCCACTTCTGCTGTACAGTTTTACTTGAAACAGGCACAGGAAACCAACACACCTAGGCTTAGCTTTAACTTCACAATCTCTCATCCACCAGTGGAGATTGCAGCACCATCAGTGATTCAGTTTATAATGCATGAATGGGACGGGAATCAGCCTGTATTTGAGAGCTTTGTTAGCCCTACTATACTAGCATGAATTGTTAGTAAAAACCCAATTTTACTCTGTGGCCATGCAGTTTTAAGAAAGTGAAAATGCATGTACCTGAGTAGCTGTGATCTAATGAATCCCTGTGCAGGACTGGAGCCCTTGATAATATAAACAGCAGGTATAACTCCTGATGCATCCAGGAAACAGCTTTGTTAGGCGATGAATTGCCAAGCAAACATAATTTGTCTGCAGTATATAAACAATTTTATAGAATATATCTTATATGTTTTTACTTCAATAGCTACATAAAGGAAATCAGTGGGAGAGGAATCATCCCACTACAAGGAGTTATTCTATTCCTCTGTTCTAAGTAGCTGCAATCAATTAACCACACTTATGCAAAAAATTCTGCAGAGGTCACTGAAGGAAGTTAGCAGAATTTTTGAGACGTGAAGAACACCAGTCATCACTGGTCTCCACTCAGACATTGTACCATTGATTGCAACTGTCCAGCCAATTTCTTATCCATTGAGTGGTCCACCTGTCACATCTGTGTGTCTCCTATTTAGAGACAAGGATGACATGTGGGATAGTGTCAAATGCTTTGCACAAGTCCCGGTAGATGATGTCAGTTGCTCTTACCCACCAATGCTGTAAGTGTGTTGTAGAGGGCCACCAGCTCTGTCAGGCACAATTTGCCCTTAGAGAAACCATGTTGGCTGTCACCAATTACCTCCTTATTTTCCATGTGCTTTAGCATAGTTTCCAGGAGGATTTTTTCCATGATCTTGTTGGGCATAGAGATGAGACTGACTGGCCTGTAATTTCACGAGACGTTTCCTGCCACATTTGTGTGCTAATGGTTGATTCTACATAATCTGCATGTTCTCTGGAAGGGAACAAGGGCTGGCTGGGATTTATATTGTGTAGGGGGGTTCCTTGAGTCAGACATGTAAACCAACCCACTAAAATGGGAATTCAGGGCAATTGATGACCTGTGTACAAAGAAG
Source organism: Eurypyga helias (assembly GCF_000690775.1). NCBI lineage: Eukaryota > Metazoa > Chordata > Aves > Eurypygiformes > Eurypygidae > Eurypyga > Eurypyga helias. Next base: position 45,750 of record NW_010269913.1, read on the forward strand.
GAAGACATCAGGTAATTTCCTGGCACTGTAAGGAATACAAGACTTATGCTGAAATGTGCTTCAATGAAATATTTGCTCTTATGAAATATTTGCTTACCAAGAAATGAGATCCATTCATGCCCAGTTTTTCTACAACCACAGCAGATTCAGGCATTCCAAACTGAGGTGAGGAAAAAAACAAGATTTTTTACAAAAGTATGAAATTGACTTTTGTAAGTAAACTAATTGATATTTCCATGCTCAAATACTGGGGTTGTGAAAATCTTTATAGTTATTTGACATGGATAATTAGAAAAAGAATATTGGACAGAATAACAGTAATGCTTATAAATAGGTAGTGACTTCCACATAAGAGATAAGAACAGTATTAACCTCTTTTTTAGGAAGAAAGATTACAGAAGACAAGGAACAGAGAAGCTGTGGATGCCCTGTCCCTGAAAGCATTCAAGGCCAGGCTGGATGAGGCTTTGAGCAACCTGGCCTAGTGGAAGGTGTCCCTGCACATGGCTGTGAGGTTGGAATTTGATGATCTTTAGGGTCCCTTCCAATCCAAACGATTCTATCATTCTATGATTTTCTGAGCCCACCCTGTGAGGTGAAAACTGTTAGTAAATGGAGTTGAGGTGCATGGGATATAAAACTCATGCAGTATCCAGGAGTTTTGGATGTCTAACTGGAGGTATTTAGGGTCTGAGATACACATGTGTATTTGCATAGTCAGTGTGTTGGCATTTTTACCTGTGGAGCAAAGAGTCTACAGCTCTTACCTCTCACCATTCCTGCAAAGCAGAGCCTGGAATTTCAAATCAAGCACTCAGGAAATGTCATGTTTTTTTCTGGGTGACTTTCATGACTTCAGGCAAAAATGTTGAGGTGGGTCAGTGACACAATATGATATTTCAAGGCAGAATTGAATTGACATTACCATGAATTCATTCTGTCTCTTGCAGCAAGCCCTAATGTTGTGTATCTTGCAATTTCAGTAATGGCCCACAGTAGAGCTCATCACATACAGGTTTCTCTGCAGTGAAAGAGGCTCTTTTTTTTTTTTTTTGTTGTGAATGGAAAAGGCAGCACACAAAGAAGTAATTACAGACCATTGTAATGTGTATGTAAAAGGGAGAAAATCCAGGTTATAGAGGCAATCCCACTTCTGGCATCTTTAACACTGAGTGCTTGTTTCTGCAACCTTAACAACATTAGGGTTCATGTATATGTATGCTCAGTTTGTGGGGGGAGAGGTATCCAGCACAGCCCCTCCGCACGTTGGCTAACTGTGCAAAGGATGACAGTACCTGGTGCTCAGGCCCTGGCAGCAGGAGCTGAACAGCTCTGTGCCTGTTGGCCACAGGCAAATGGCTACTACCCTCCAGTGCTAGTCTTTGATATCACAGTGGCCAAGCACTTAATGCTATACTGTAGTAATTAGATCACTTAGCAGCTTTAATCAGTGATGTGAGTGTAAGCATAAGCATTAACAGCTTCTAATGAAGTTGGAACTGTGTCTTAACAAGTATGAAGCCAGTAGTTACGCCGTGCCTGCTGAAATTTCCATGGAAGCCTCTGAGTTGTTGAACAATTGTTTCTGTCTTGTATTCTGCTGTGGAATTACAGGGTACTTTAAAATCATTATATCTTCTATTAATTAGTCTAATTTCCTTTAAGCTGAAGGGCTTTGAGCTAATTAATCCTCTGAGTAGCTGTTCACAGTAATAAATTTGCCGTTTAGCTGTTACGTTATCTTTATGGTATGTGTGAATTCCAAGGAACAGGTTAGCTTTCTCAACGTGGGGACAGTGGTCCGCCTGTGATACATCTGCATTGTAAACCTGTCATGTTTGGGTTTTTTTCCTTTAAATTGTACATGCATGAGCATATGCATTTATGCACAAGGCAAAATAATAATTAATAATGAACATTTGAAACTTTGGCCTACTTTTTATGTGGCTACAAATGGAACTTTTGTTCTATTCATAACACTGTATTATCTTCCTTGAAAAATATTGTATGCTTCTTCAGTTGACAAGGATAAGAAAACTTAATGGCAATAAATTCGTACTGTTGGTGTGAAGCAGGTATTGGAATAGATTGGTGCTTCTACGGTTAGAAGTAGGATGAATGCAAGACAGAAAAATTCTCTATATAAAATTATATAGATGAAATTGCATTTAAAAAAAAAGGAATGTAAAATAAGACTATATATTGGAATGAGGTGAATGGACTTTATTGTGTAAGTAATTTACCTTAGAAGGCTAAAACCTGAGTCATAGGGTTCAGTAAGTTACATAGAAAGATCCAATATCAAAAAAAGATTGTATTAAGGAGGATATACTTTATATGTCTTTTGGAGGAGATTATTTAAGCAGTGAAAGTGACTGAAGACAAGCTTGGAATATTTTGTGTAATTCGGGCTATTTTACATATACTAGAAATGACATTGCAGAACTAGGAAAGATACCAGCAGCCAAAAGTATGATCAAAAATCTGGCAACAGTCAAGTACCTTAAGCTTGAGCAACATTTAGCAACTATTGTGGGTATATATGCATTAATAAGAAAAGATTAACAGTAGATTGTTATTGACAAGCTGTAAATTTTAAAGTGGTATTCAAATATAAAGTCTAGACCCACTTTCAGTTAAATGTCTGTTTCTTCACTTCAGGAAATAAACTGGGGCATGAAATACCTTTTCTATTATAAGAAATATCCCTGTGAGCAATCATTTTTATATGATTTACCACACAGGAGATATTAGCTAGCAGTTTCTACCATGAATTAAATTTCTATAAAAAACAGGAGAGCACCAAGAAACTCATGTAATATAAGTTCTTGGGGGTGACAATTGCTCACTTATCTGTTATCGGTACTTTTTAATATCTGTGATAGATTTAGGATACCTGTCTTTCAAAGGTAAATCCAGTAAGAGTTTCTGCTAGCTAAATATAGACTGGACTGTCTAAAGCATTACATATACAATCAGTACCTGTCTTAGGAGATCTGCAACTTGAAAAGCTGTCCAGTTCTCACATTCCTCTTGAGATGGTAGTTTTGTGGCCATGTTGCTCTCCAGTCAGAAAGACTTGATGTATATGAGTAACACTGAACTGTTGCTTCACTGTTTTTTACTGAGCTGCTGTAGAAATCCTAGGAGGAAGTCCTTCTTGCAACTTTTTTCCTGTTTGCTCGCTTAAAGTGAACGTCGACAAAGGGTGATTTAGGAACTAGCAATATTCTTCTGAGTGAGCCTTTCTAGTATACGGGAACTGTAAGTTATTATATCAACATATGCAAATATCTGTCATTACTGAAATCAGTCAAAGAAATTCTGCTGAAAGTCAGTGTATACAATAGTTCTGAGTCATCAGAGGTTTAAACATGGAAACTATTTTTTCATATATATTACAAAAATAATTAGTAATAGCTGTCTCTTGCCTACCTTGAACTCCTTGATGCAGCTGCTTGGATCTGCTTTCAGATTGCATTTGACTTGCTAGTGGGTTTTGACATATTTTGTTGTGTTGTTTAGATAGGAAAAAAATAGGGCTCGGTTGCAGAAAATTCTTTCATATCGTCACATCATAGAATCTCATTCTTTATGTCGTCTGGTCATCATACTTTTGAGCTTAAATAAATAACATGATTACTCTAAGGTGGCATATGATCTAAAGTTTTGGGGTGTTTTAAATCTATTTTAAAAGTGTTTTTTTTCCCCCCCTGTCATTATTATTTCTGTGAAAGAACAAATCATCAGTAAGTTCATGCCAATGCTACATTATCTTTTCAGAAGACAGAGCTAACATAAAATGCTTGTACTGAGTCAGACAATAAGCTCATCCAGCCCAGCATCTTCTTTTCTGACTGTGGTCATAAGTGAGCTACCTAGGAAACTGTATAGAAACAGGGTCACCACGTAAGACTCGCATGGTACTCTTCCAGTCTCCAACCATTTTGAACTCGGAGACTTACAGGTCTGGATATGGTTTCTACCTATGCTGCATGCATATATATCACATAGTTTACACTGATCAGACCCAAGTTTGGAGCCATGACAGTTACCTTTTTAAGGAGGGAGATGTGCAATGGACTGGACAGGCACAGCTGGGAATCACTCTTAGGCTTCAGGAGGAGGAATGGTGGAGCTCAGATGGAGCTGAGAGAGAGCAGAGCTGAGGAGGCTCAGGCTGTGCACTTCTGCCCCTTCCCACCCCTGTCCCTGTCCAGCATCCCCTGTGTCCCTGCTGCATCCCTGCCCTACTCACAGCCTGTTTCTGCCTCTTCGCCTCTAACACAGAATACACTTCCAGTTTGAGAGGAGGTGGCATATGCAATTCATAAATTGGAGAAGAGGGCAGGGTGCATATTCTAAAATGGAGCAAGGGGGAAAAGTTTGAGACATTGCTTTGGAGAATGGGCAATAAAATTGCAAAGATGCAGCTGCAGCTGCTGAAACAAATCCAGATTATTTTGCTCAGCAGCTCTGAGTCACCACCACAGGAGAAACATGAAAGCTTCCATAAAAGGCCAGAGACCAAGGAATGTTCTATTCTACTTTCCAATTACTCTTCCTGTTTTATTTCCCAGTGCAAAATGGATATGTGGCACATATTCAAAGATTAAAGTGGATTTCAGCTAAGTTGAAATGTCTCATCTGCTATCCTTCTTCACATTTTTCTGCGTGTATTTTTGCTGTTAGAGTGATCGACAGGTCAGTTGTTGCCAGTGAATATTTTTAACTCTTAGCTATCTTGTGACTTTGCAGCACGTTGAATCTGGCAAAACTCAACTCCTGGAATTTGAGAAATGCAGAACTGTGATAGAAGTCCTTGCAACTTAAGCTTTGCATCATCAGAATAATCTCCAAGTGCCTGACTGGCACATTATAAGACAAACTCTGTTGAATTTTGTAGTGTTTCATAGTGTTGGCTGTGAATTGCTCTAGGGGGGCAGTGTCTCCCTGGGTGACAGAAAGAAGCAATAATCTCTTCCATTGTGTACAGGACCAGAGGTGCGTGTATTCCTTAAGAAATTTTGCTTGCCTAGTTGGAGTGGAGGAGTGATTGTGTCACAAGTAGGGTCTTCATGTTTGGTGGAGGTGGGGAGCAGCTGGGTGGGAGATGTGTACGAGTTAGAGATTTATGGTTGCATAGAGGAGACAACACAATAACAGATTGCATCAGGTGTGAAACATGAATAAAGTGAAGAGCAGCAATGCTGTTATTTCTGCAGTATAGGCTACTGAGTAGGTGTAAACAGTTCTAGTTCATAACATCTCAAAGGCAGATTAAAAAATAGTGGTTTAAGGATTCTGAATTCAGTGCATGCTGCCAGCAGTACCTGCTCCTCTTCCCACGATTGCCCGTTAGGCCACTAGCAATTTCAGAAATACTGGTGTGCAGAGTTGCTCCTTGCTGCCTGCTGCCCTCCACTGTTAATGCTCCCACACTGCCTGGTAGTCTGCAGAGAGCTGAAGCTCTGCCAGCCCTCCCACTTGCTGTGCCCAGGCCTCCCTCTTCTCCCACCCGTCTTCTGTCTGATTGCTCTCCTCCAACACTAACTTCTGGCTAATTCTCCTATCACTGCCTATGTTGACATTGCCTTAATTTGTATTCTGGGTTCTCAGGAGGGTACCAATGGCTCAAGAAGCCAACGTTTATGAAGCTCACCTCTCTCCACTGAGTGAGACAGATCTATTTGGGAAAGTCATGTTCAGTTTTGTGTTCCCAAAGGGGCTGTAGCAGAGGTGGTGGAACCATATGACTGTAGCTTGCAAGAAATACTTCGCCATTTGTGTTTTAGTCAGATGAAAAGTGATGATGACAACAAAAAAATTTAAAAACCAAGGATGTGGGGAGGCTCATCGGGGATCCTGCAGCTTGTCTCTTGATGCTAATATTGATGTTGGCTTGATCCATGCTGTAGTTTTCTTTCCTCAAGTGTGTGCAACAAAAATGGAGAATATTATCGTACACTTCCACTACCCTCAAGGGGGGATTATTTCAAGAATTGTTGGCTAGGAGGACCCCAGATTTTGTTACCGGTTCTACTTAGTGCTCTCATACTTCTAGTTGGTCTATGATTTTCATGACAATCCAAGTAAATGCATGCACTTGAACACGTTGGCTGTGTGGGCTGCAGCGGGGGCAGCCTTGAGCAGAATACTGAGGCTTCCAGCGTCCACTATCTCAAGGCTGACCACAGACGCTGTTGCTTCCCAATGTCCAGCTGCCTACATATGACTTTCAAGCAGACTTAGATGAGGTGCAGCACTAGCCTTGGGCAGGTCAGGCTTACTTGCTACTGAATATTCCCTGGAGCCTCTTGATCTGGCATGAAAATGTATTTGGGTACATGTGCAGAGTGTAATCTGTTATTTTATACTTGCATCTAACTGGAGATATTAGCACTTTTTATCTGTACTGTTTACAATTTCGCTGCTCAAAAAAAGGCAGAAATCTGTTTCTGTATAGTAAAGAAATTTCATTTTTTCTGGTGCCTTTAGCAAAAATGGTATCTAATACTTGAGAACTACAAAATTTCAGAGGAATCTTAGTTAATGTGTGCCTTTTATATACTGGGTAATTTCACCTCTAAACAGAAGTTCATCCTTACACGTAACTTGTACATAAAGCAGAGTTAACACATCATTACAGTATATATTTGAATGATTCTTTTTTGCTACAGTCTCAAATGTGCAAGCCATATAAAAGGCACATTTTTACAAGCTACAGCTCCTTGGAGTTTCATAAAGTAAGTTCTCTATTTGCAATTTCATAGAAATCATTAATAAGCAGCATAAAAACTGGTTCCTAGATCATACCACTGGCATTTCTTACTGAATACAACTATATATTTTCATGACCACAGGCACTAAATGTGTTAAACTTATTTCAAAACTCTCGAAGTCAAGTTCTGCTTTGCAAAAACCTGTAGAAGCTGCAAGCAACTTATTTTACTGTACATAACACTGGAATACTGCTTTCAGAAAAAATTACTTGAGCAAAGTATCTCAATGAAGTATCATTGTACATAAAATATGAACTATTGTCACTGGCTTGGCTTTTTTTTTCCCCCATTTTATACAAAAATAATGAAAGGAACACGACTTACCATATACTCATTTTTCTTCTCCCAGGCACACATGTTGCAGTTGATTCCAAATAAGTTAAAGGAGCAGTTTCTCATGTCTGCTCTTCCTCCTTAAACTGTCCCATATATATTTTGTTTTTGTTAGTGTGATTGACAGGCTTGGCATTCATAGTGGGTGGGAGAAAAACATTCTTAAAGTAAAAAGCTAGAATAATCTCAGAGTCTGAATAAGTCTACAGAGAATGTCATAAAATGAAGGCATACTTAGAGCTGTCTCTCTAGAAGCTTGCCAAAGTTTTGCCTTTTTTTTTTTTTTAATTTATTTATCAGAAAATAAAAATAACAACAGAATCAACAGAAATTTTGGTGTCTGGAAGGGACTTCAGGAGATCTAGGCAGGGTTTCAACAGAAGGGCAGGGTCAAACACAAGAGCAAATTGGCTCAGTCTCAGAAATCAGTTTGGTAACCTTTTATTCTACCTGTGAGTTCTTGGGGAAGCATCAGTTTCACCACCTCATTGGGTGACACCGCAGGAGGAAGAATAATAAATTCTGTGCTATACTGCTGGAAGGGTGCAAGAGAAAGTGCCTGTTCATAAAGGTAATTGCTAAGCACCAGATGGAGTAGTCCTGGACATCCTCTCTTTCCCGAAGAAGCAAACCTGGTTTCATAAACATTTGTTCATAAGTAGTGATTTAGGAAACTCTTGTTTAGACTTTTCATTCTCAGCATATTCTTCAATTTGACTCCATCTCAACTGAAATAAAGAGTGGCCAAACTGGTCCCAGTATAGTATTCTTTATTCTGTTGTAACTGCTTCTGTCTCTGTGATGTCCTGACATTAGAAGTATGCTTGTTATTCTTCACCAATGTTATTAACAAAGTACTGAATGCAATTAAGGCCAGAACAAATTCCTATGGGACCCTATTTGAAATACTCATTGAGTTTGAAAGTGATTTGCAGGTAACTTCTCAGTGTGAGTCAGATGAGCACTTACAGTATATATACAGTATATAATATACAGTACTTCCGCCAAATTTCTCTAGTTCGCCTGTCATGATTTTTATATGACCACATCAAAAGCCTCAGTGATAACATGCACTTTGTGCCCCTTACCTACTAGGTAGTTATCATATCCAGGAAGGAAATGAGATTGGTTTGACATAGTTTGTTCCTGACAAGTCAATTTTTACTGCAGTATGAAAGAAACAATTTATGAGTATATTGAAGCCCAACATTTGCTTCAGTGTATTTGTGACAATTGAAGTTGGGCTGACCATTCTGTAATGCTCTGTCCTCCTTCCCCCCCTCGTCTTAAAGGATGGATGTTTGCCCTTCTTTCATTTTACTGACCTACATTATGTGCTGAATTCATAACACTCAGAGTTCAAGGATGATGCTTCAGCTAGTTCTTTACATAATCTGTATTGAGAATTTCATTATGCCATTCATTTAAATATCTAATCCACCTTAATATCTGTAAGAAATACTCTGATCATACTGTGGCTGCTATCAAAATTAAGTATGTGGTCACAATCTTTTCTGTGAAAACTGATTAAATGCTTCAGTTTTTTCTCATGTTTGTTATTTATTCTCTTTTTTTTTTTTTCCCCCAATAAGGTGTGGACCTATGTTGTGGTTTAACTCTGGCTAGCAAAATACTACAAAGCTGCTCTCACAAATCCGCCCTTCCCTCCTTCAGCGAAGGAGAAGAATCGGAGGAAAAAGAAATAAGGAAGCTCATAAAATTGAGATAAGAACTATTTACTAATTGAATCTAAATTAATATATACAAATACTACTACTACTAAGTAATTAAAATAATAGAAAATAAAACATATGATACAATTATGATACAGTTGCTCACCACCCACTGACAAGTTGACAACCAGGTGCTGAGTAGTGGGAGTCAGACCCACAGAGCCCGAGAGCTGCAGCCCGAGGGCTGGAGCAGCAAATTCAGAGCAAATCCTATCAGTGACAGGATGACCGGGAAAACTAAACAAACCCAGTAACTCCCTCCCGAACGAGCCAGCACACAAGTTAGTGAAGCAGCTAACGCAGGAGTCAGGGGGAGCATTAGCAAGTGTACGGGAGTGAACAAGGGAGAGTAAGGGAGAGAGCAATGGCTCCCAGCCCCCCTCCTCACCTCTGCCCCCAGCATGACATACTACAGAGTGAAATAATTCTTTGGTCAGTTTGGGTCAGGTACCTGAACTGTGTGTCCCTGCACTGCCTGTAGCCAGACAGCGAGAGCTGGGAATGCAGCTGCAGGATCAGAAGTGGAGAAAGACCTTGAAACTGGTGCAGGCATTCCCCAGTGCCAGCTGGGACCTTATCAGTGCTGCTCTCTGCATCCAGGAACAGCTTCCTAGCAGCCACGGTAAAGAAAGTTAACTCTTTCCTGGCTGAATCCAGCACAACCTGTAATTCCCCCTGTTTTTCATACTAATATTTCAGGAGCCACAGGGACTTGAGTGGACTTCAGATGAACCTGTGAGTGGGGGAAGTGTCACAGGCTTTTCCAGTGGTGCCGCAGATAAGTACCAAGGGAAGCAGTGTCTTACAAAAATGTTTCTGTGGAAATTAACTGTGTACTTAGGACGGTTTAGCTTAATTGCATTCTGGCGTGAGCCTCTATCATTAAATCACTTTTTGGTCTGCAACTTTTTTTTTTTAAGTTCATGAAAAAAAATCTAAAAATCATTCAATGGGAAGGTGTTAAAAATCACTTCTTATACAGCAGTGCTGTATTGCTTAAAACTGACATCTGTTCTTACAATAATAAAAACTGTAACACCAAATTTGTAACAACTTTTGTAATGATGTGACCTATTTCAGAGCTTGATTGTAGCTTAGAACATGGCAGACTCAACAAAATTTTCCTGGTTTTCCAGGAGAAGGGATTAAGTGCTCTGTTTCTAGATGGCAACGTATACTATTGTTTTTTGAATTGTACCTGGGTTTTTTTTTTTTTTGCCTATTATGCCAGCCAATTATATGTTATGAAAATGGAGTTGTTCAGGAGTCTTGGATCCCAAGATTAGATATCAGGAAGAAATTCTTCCCGGAGAGGGTGGTGAGGCACTGGAACAGGTTGCCCAGAGAAGCTGTAGATGCCCCATCCCTGGATGTCTTCAAGGCCAGGCTGGATGAGGCTTTGAGCAATCTGGTCTAGTGGAGGGCGTCCCTGCCCATGGCAGGGGGGTTGAAACTAGATGATCTTTAAGGTCCCTTCCAACCCTAACCATTCTATGATTCTATGATCCCCTTTGTGATTGAAGTAAATTCATTTTTATGATTTAGATAAGTCAGTTGGGGAATTTTTCAGAGACCAAAGGGAACTCTACTTGCCTAAATATTTTATGGATCTTTGCAAATGTCCTTATTTTCTGTCCTGATGTTTTCCTCCATGTTTCTGTGAGATGATTTAGTACTGTAGCAGGGAGAACCATAGGAAACCTTAATATATCAGTGATTATCCAATTGTTATGAAAGCTTTCATGTTATAAAATGATGTAGATATCTGTTCTTCTGGTTTTAGTGAGGGTTCATTTGCAGTAAAGAGTATCTTTCCAGTTCTACTGACTGCATGTAATCATTATTTTTGTGCACTTGTTGCTTTAAGTTGTAGTAAAGAGTGATAATATGTAGAACTTCTTTGAGCAATTGTCTTGCAAGTAAACATAAAATTTATTGGAGGATTCTGGCATCTAGACTCTGTTACTGAAAAGTAATTAACTGTTCATGGTAAAGAACAAAAAATCTCTTTGCAGCACTTAATTGAAGTCTCTCTCTGTGCAGCCCTAAACAGTAAATCTAAAATACATTTTCTTCTTGTAATCACGAAAGACCCAGACCCAAAGAAATCTCAAATGAAAAAGAACAAAAACCACACAAAAAAACCCCAAAAGAACCAAAACACCTTTCTAAGAATGGTTAGCACCATTGCTATACCAGAAACTGTGGTGTACACCTGTTTGAAACCTCTCACCTTTAAATCGCTTCCACTATATCCAGTTTGTTACATAAATATGCCCTATTTCTTTCTTTTGCTTGTTCACAGCTGAATTTTAATTATTGCTAAGTGCTAGTTTTTTTTTTTGCTTGTTTTGTCACAGAGGCTGGATACATGGCATAAAAACCATTTTCTTAAGGACAGTTGCTCTTTGTGTTATTAATCAGCCTTCTAAAATCTTTTTATATGGCTTTTGATTTAGTTTGACCCTCTCTTTGAATCTAGCAACAGATTCAACCATTATTCTAGAGATTTTCCCCATCTAACTGTGCATTAAAAATATACTTATTCTCATAGGTATTTGTTTGTAACCTGAATTTTGCACCTAGTTTTCTCTATCTTTTCAAAAATTCATGTTTTTAACTCGTACAATAAAATATAACTAATAAAACCCCAACCTGATACAAAAGTGACGTTTGTTCATTAGAAATTCTCTTTGATTTTTTTTGAAGGCTGGAATTGATGCTGTATGCTTGGTTGTGATATCCTTCACAAGTACTCAGTATTCTTTGGAGTTTAACTGAGCTGCTTTTTTTGAGTTTTTATTCTTTTGAACACCTTGGCAGAACTTGCTGTCTATTCCTCTATGTTCATATGCTGGCTTATATAGTTTGCACTTACATTTTATATCATTTCTTTATAGAACCTCTGCTTCTTTGAAATTTATCTGTGCATTGACAATTCTGATAAAATATAGGAAAAAGGTGTACAAACAGATTTCTGTCTGGCAACATTTATATGCATTAAAATCCAGTGATTAAATTTCAAAACAGAATAACAATATTATTTCAGTGTCTTGCCTTATAATTTAAATAGCATTCCTAGGCAGCTTAAATTTGAAAAGCTATGGCTGATGCTTATTTTAAATTATGTTGTTTATGTTCTTTTGATGGATTTTATTAGTATAATGAATTCTTAGTTAAACACTATTGATGTCTTTGAGTCTTGCACATTGATATGTGCAGGAGGTCTTTCACGATGCACATGACTGTTGATATGAGATAAATGGAAAAATGTCAAATTAATACTGCAAGCCCCAGTGGGCATACTAATGCATCACTGCATGGTATTTTACGGTGGAAGATCTCAACAAAAGTTGACCCTGTAGGTGTTGAAGACTTCCACGAAGTTAGGGTAAGAACCAGAGTGGTGGGTTTCTTTTGCTGCATCTGCTTCACAGATCCAGAGTTCTCTGTCATTGCAATGAACTTGGCCAGCCTCAGATAACTGTAGTTAGAGAAAATTCCAAATGATGTTTCTGAGAAATCTGCCTCAGGATGACTCCCAAAAGAGCACTAGATTTAATTAAAATACACAAGTTTGTGCATTTATTTTGTGTGTTATGGATACCACTCATTTCTTTGAGGTATATGCACAGAAGTATGTCTCCATTCCCCACTTGCCCCGTATTTCCACTGTACCCATTACATTGCTTGCAATCTTTGGAACAACCTTTGATATTTCAGTACATCCAGCTACCGAGCAGTAGTTATGTTGATTTCCACAGTGACCCAGTATTACTCGAGTTCATTGAATCGTTAGTGGATTGAACCAGAAAAACTTCAGTCACAATAGAATTTGGAGTCAAAACTGAAGGATTTGTTGTTAGGATGCACTGTTAACAGGAGTTGTAAGGTGTGTAATAGAAAAGAGTGTTGCTTCTGTTTTGAAGAGGTATTTCTTCAGGCTTAACATACAGGTTTGGAGAGGAAGAATGGCATTTCTCCCATTTCTCTCCATCTTCTCCCCACCATGATGTGGGGAACTGAGAGAATCATCAAAACAGTGAAGCATAGTATACTATTGTTATAGTTATCATCAGTACTATGGTGTACACATAGTATACAGCTTATATAGTGCACATATACTGTATAGTGCACTACTATAGCATAACATTATAGCACAGTAGTGTAGTATTATGATATAGTGTTTCTGTGCTACTGACATATCAGAGAACATGTACTGGGTGAATTCACAAAGTTCATAGCTTTATTACAGTTCTATTATAGTTCTATTTAAATAGTTGTATTTACTTAGAACAACTGAGATAAAACTGGACAAAGAAAATAACTGGTGGGGAAACATGACACTGCAAAATCTAGGATCTTTCTGTAGGGCAGCAAAAAGTCTGCGGGAAACTGCAGTCAATTGTTGTATGAATGAGGGAAGATCTGGGAGCAGAATCTGAGACAGTTGTTTGGACATTGTATTGTTCAGTGTCGTAAAGAGAGCGTGTGGAAGGAAGGAAGGAAGAAAAAAAAAAGATGGTTTGGGGGAGTCCAGATTGTTTAGGGTAGCATGTTATTCACTTTTGTGGATAAGAGGAATTGAGTGGAACATTTATGCATCATCTGGCCAGCATCCAGATGTTTGGCCCAAAAATCAGCAGAGCTCTTACCTACATCCAGTCAACAGACCCCTGACAATGAAGTTAGAAAAATGAACTCTGGATGTGGCTTTGAGCAACGTGGTCTAGTGCAAGGTGTCCCTGCCCATGGCAGGGGGGTTGGAACTAGATGATCTTTAAGGTCCCTTCCAACCCAAACCATTCTATGATTCTATGAACTCTGAGACTTAAAGACAGAAGAAAGTAAAGGGTTTGAAAGGGAAAGGGGAAGGAAGATGGACAGAGGGAAAAAAACAACAAAGGGAAGTGGTGTAGAAGTGGAAGGGTACAAAAGGTAAAGAAAATGAGAAAGAAGGTGATGAAGAGACAAGCTGTACAAATAGAGAATGTTTATCAAGGTTTTTGGACTCATAAATAGAACTTTTACGTGTCTTGTGTCCTTACCCTGCTGACATAGATAAAATTTTATTAGCAGAGTTTATTTGACAGTCAACAGAGAGAGAATATGATAAAATCTCAATAAATAAGAAAGACCTTAAGAGCTGAGAGATCTATAGGTTTGGTGGTGTGTTTGTTTCCCCCCCACCCCCTGATTGCAATATTCAGGGAGATCTCAAAAAGGCATTTCAAAAGGTATTATGTTTATGATAAGAAATTTTAAATGAAAGAACTATCAAGAAAAAAAGTACAAAACGTACTTTTTAATTTTTCTCATTTGATTCACACAGCTTAAACTTAATAATTACATAATGTTTTATTATAACTCCTTTTTGTTTGTCTGTTTATTATTTAGTTAATGGTTATGTCATGATTTCATAATCTTTTATTTTAAATCATTTTATCGTTGAAGTAATGGTAATGTCGTCAAACTTATCAGCACAATACTAAGTGAAATTAGATCTAGGCACAATGGTCTTATAATGGCAAGAAAGGTATGGAAGGAACACACGTTCAGTGACAGATTTGTCCCTGCACTAAACCAGGAGAAGTCTTCTATTGTTATATGCTGAATACAGGCAGAATTTAATATGGTTATGTCCAATCTCTTTCTATTTTTCTTGTGAATTGCATTTTGCTTTTGACAACCTTCCTTCCATTGCTTTATGATCCCCAGTTTAATTGTCATAGAGACAGTCAAGGAAAGCCTCATTTTTAATGTTCTTACAGGTATTTTCTGCATGCACTGCCAAAGTTGCCTGTTGCAGTATGAATTGATGACAATACAGGGTTGTTTCATTTTATTCTTTTCTCCTGTTTTCCAAAGGCAGAAGCCATGGTTAATCATATTAGTTTATTTCCAAGGAAATCTTTTGCATATTGGAAAAATGCTGGGTATAATGCTGGGAAAAATGCTAAGTATAAGTAGGTAGAGAGTGAATAATGACATGGGATGCATCAAAGGGCAGTTTTGTGGTACCAGTCGGAATTAGTGTGAATGAGGGTAGATTCTGACTGCTGCTTGTTTGTCTTGTATGACATTAAAGTACACTTCAAGATTTTTGCTGTTACTAGGGAATGCTGGCCTCAATATCCATGCATATTGTAACCTAATGGAAAAAAACTGCAGTAACAGCTCCTCTTGTGTGTTGTAAACATTCCTCTGATAAGCTTTTTTTTAAGGATCTAGATATGAGGTGCTCAGTATGCATCCATCCACTGACATCCTTATAAATATTGTATTTCTGACCTTCAGATTTTCCCTCTTGATCTGTGGTTAAATGATATATATGCCAGTTTGACACTGCTGACATTCTGTCTGCCTGGTCTAACATTGTTATAGCGTGATTCCTTGTGATCCCATTGTCATGGGAATAATATATCTTGAATGATGAATATACTTTGAAGCAACATGGGAAATAAACACACTGGCTAAACTTCATTTACAGCAAGACTTTTTGTTGCAAAATGCCTTCTTTGCTGTCCAGTATAACTGATTTATGTAATGCCAGTGTATTTAAGAACACTCCTGTTTTATCAGACAGTGTGAAGAAAGATGAGCTACTGTTCAGGTGGATATTGAGTATCCCAATTATTACTGAGATCAGATTTTCCCTTGTTTTGTTTCCCATGCATATGGTACTGCATTATTTGGCTTTGCAACACAGTAAACTGAAATAGAAGTTTCCTGTTTTCCTTTGTGGTGAATGCTTCAATACTGCAGAAGAGAACACTTGTAGAGAAGGGAAGTGAAACTTCACCAGCTCTAGAGAAGTGAACCATAAACCATATGAGGTGAGAGAAAGGAAAAAAGAACACATAAAAAATTTGCACTCTGATATAATTTTTTCCTATGCTTGTTTTATGTTTTTAAACACACCTCAAAAGCAGCTCTACCTTAGGATTCCACGCTTGTTTTCAAAAGCTGATTGGATGTATGATGTGAATGAGACCTTCATAATTCTACCTACATTCCTGATAAATTGAAGTCTGACTATCTTTATTCAGGTCTTTTATGAAAAGTCAGTGGGAGTTGTTTATGCATAACCTTCATGTCCTCATTCCTTTGTTGTTAAAAAGAAATGAAATGAGAATTTAAACATGAAAAAAACCCAAAGTTGACAATAAATGTCAGGCTGATAAAAACCGCACCATTGACCTTCAGAACAGCAAGATTTGAGTGTGATGTGATTATCCTCTGAGGTCAGAAGCTACAAATCAGATGAAGCAGTGATGACTTCAGTCTGCTGCAACCTACACATTCTGTGTAACATCCCATGCCTCATTTGCTGCATCTTTTCCACTGTCCAGGATGTGATCTGCTATTCCTGTTTCCAATTTTGCATCTCCTCATTGTTGGCAGACAACAGCAGACAATTTAATTCTCTGGCAATTCTCACCTCTTGGTCATCTGTGCCCCAGTCCATAAGAAAAGCACTTAATGCGGTGTATATGTGACTGGCACACGTGAGTGCAAAATGTATGGGAGCATGCACTGTCCCTGATATACATGTATCAGCAAAATGAAATGGAATGCCCATACCTTACAACTGATAACGGATTATTTAAAGTCATTGTGAAATTGCTCTTAACTGACATTCATCTCTCCTCTTTCCTGTTGACTTGGGTGGCTGACCTTAATTTAGTTTGATTTACAGGCACATGTGCTGGTTTCAGGCAGGAAAGAGTTCCTTTTCTTCACAGTGCTGACGTCTGGCCCAGGGTGGCTGAGGGAGTGTTTCATTCCATGGTACATCAGTGGCGCATTTGTCCTGTGTGTAAGTCTGATGGAGAATGGAAACTAACAGTGGACTACCATGGCCTGAATGAAGTCACACCGTCAGCGAGTGCTGCCGTTCAAATGTAACATTTCACATAAAATGTCTCAGCGGTATTTGATAGCTTCATAACAGTAGAAGAATTTAGGAGAAAAGTTGACATGAATAAGTCTCTCTGCTTCAGAAAGTAGCCACCTTTTTTAAGACCTAGCTGTAAAATTTTTACCTTATAGAAGAATTTGTTTTGCAGTTATGACTTTGGAAAGTTGGAAAGCAAAATCCTGTGAGCTTCCTGAATGAGCTGATTCCCCCACTGTTGAATTATTGTGCATCCTTTAATGCATTTGTAGAGAATGGATCTTTAGATTGTCTTATGCTCCCAGAGGAGATTAAAATAGTACTGGGAACTATTTATCAAATGCTATATGGGAATGTCAGTATTGAGGCTTAATTTTCAGTGAGAGGATTTGAGTATGTTTTGGCCTAATTCCCCATTGGGAATACCCAGTGGGCTGCTCACACGCTATGAGTTTTCTAATAAATGTTCTAAATCTTATCTTTACATTCACTCTCACAAAATATACTGCAAAAAATTGTTAATCTGATTATTTTGTTGAGAGATCTAAATTGCAAATCCATCACAGATAAACCCACTCATTCTTATAAACTGAGTAAACAACGATAAAAGCTGTATCAGAAAGGATGCCTTGTAGCAAACTGTTTTATCAAAATGACCCCAGAACTATTCAGTTAAAGGTCAGGGAGAAGAACATTAATCAAATGAATTGCTGTTTATTTCCAGAGAGGATCTTAATCCTTAATGGGCTTTTCTTAACATTACAGGATCTTCTGGGAGAAGTTAGTTCTTGCCTTTCTTTGATGTTACCAATGGAATTCTGAAGAGTGCAAGAGAACAGAGCACTTTGCTGGACTGGCACAGCACAAAGGTGGTGAAATCACATCACTGACAATGGGTGTTTTCCACTTCATTTTGAGAAGATGAGGTGGAGCTAAAAAGAAATGAAGAGGATTGATGGTAACTATGCATTTCGCTGAATAACGTTTCAGGTAAGGTTATCAGCATGCTTCCCCCTGCCTCTCCTTCCTGACACATGATGAAGACATAGTAGAACAGGGAAAGTACAGTAGCACAAACTGCACTGAGGAACAAAGTATTATAGTTGGTTATAGCAGGTGAGATACAGGTTATAGCACCCTCTGCGTTTTCTGTCAACACTGGGGCAAAGATAGGAACAACAGAAGACTTGATGAATAGTGAAATGAATTTTATGTCGAACAGTTTTTAATCTAGTGCAAGTAATCCCATACAATGTCTAATTAGTAAAGCTTTCTTCTGAAACATTAGTAAAGTGCACTTGCAAATCCGTTCTGTACCTTATGAAATGAGTATTTTGAAATAGGCTGCTTGATTTGAAGAAACAGTAGTGAACTCAGGGTTGGAAATTATTCTCATCAAATATAGGCTGTCACGCAACAGTGAAAGTGGCAGTGACCACATGGATACTGGGCAGTTTTTTTCTACTTCTTCAGGAAAACTTATTGAATACCATTTTAACTATATTAATTCTGTTTTTTTATAGTATTAACTAATGCAATTTCAAATAACTCACTTCAGTAGCAAATCTATCAACAATGCATAGATATATTTATAATCTAGAGTAAATCCTAGTAAGAGCAAGACACTAGTCAGTCAACCCCGATTTAATAAATTATTTTTCTATTTATTTGTTCTATATATTTCCTCTGAAATTCAATGATGATCAAAAACACCTTTAAAAGCGAAACAATGAATAATCATCCTCATTTGCAGAAAATCGGCAATTGTAAAAATGTTATCACAGATTTATTCAATGAAACATTTTCTGAGATGAATTTCATTGCCGTAGGCCTTGCTTAACAATGGTGATATAGGTACAGTATATATATGAGATGCTACCGTTTAGTCAAGAGAAATAAAAAGCCTTATAATGCCATGTTGTAACAGACCATAAGGGGGAGTACTTAACAACTACATCGAATCGTTAGAGGTTGGGAATAGAGACTGAAAGCAAGGCCTCTAATGCAATGCAGCTGAGCATAGGTAATCTCTTCAAGTCTTGTTGACACTGAAAATCAATTTCCTAACAACTGACTTCTTCAAACCTTTAGACTCAAAATGATTAAGTCACTCCACATATATGTAAAACCAAATAGTAAATTCCTTACCCAACCAGAGCCATTATTATTAGTTTTCAGAAATGGAGTGGTGTTTCTTAGTCACTTGGAAAGGAGTTTGAAGGTTTCTTCATTTATTTGACTGGAAGTTTAGTTTATTAAGTTTTAAATTGGGAATAGTTACATATGCAAAATTACTGTTTCATTTTCTTTCTCATATTAATGCACTAAACACAGGTTCTACGTGTAATTTTACCCTAGATAGTTGACATACTTTTGTTATATTGGTGTTGTTTACTAACAGACCTTGCATTGTTACTATTGTAACTGAGATAGGAATCTAGACCACAGTATATTCATGCAGGAGACATTTGCAGCTGTCAGATAATTGGCAGCTCATTGGCTTGTTTTGAGATCTGTGGATAAAAAAACAGTGCAGATTAAAGACAAGATATAGGATTGTATTTTTTTTTTTCTCCTAACTGACACATGGTATCAAGGGGGCTTAACATGATAGTTGGCTGTTAGCTTATCCTGATAAACTCTACGTGGAAGTTGATAATAGAGTAATTTCAAACTACTGAAAGAAAATTTTATGCTTTGCCTTTTACCTGGAAATCTTCATGTTCTTCTTAAATGCTATTCACACAATTTAAGCAAGTCATAATTAGCAGAGTTGGGCAGAATCTTAATGGTCCCCAAATTGTCAGCAGTGGAAATACAACAAATACAGTGTCAGAGCTTTGCTCTCTATAGATGTGCAATAACCTCTCACTGTACCTTCATAAACAAAATATTGTGGTAATTCTAGAAGATATTTTCAAAATCTGCTCTTTATTGCGACCAGCATATGAAAGAGAGAGAAGTATTAAAGGGCTCAGTTTCATCTTATTTGTCTGCCAGGGCTAATATTCCCAATGTGCCTATATCACCTTGTAAATAGAAACTATATTATGATATGGCAAATTCTGGCTTTGAAACAATTTCTGGTGCATAGATGTTTGCTGATGATATGATTTCAGGACTTAATGTTTGTTCAATTTGAAATGAGGTCTTAAATGAAGGCTTTATTTGAAGATGATATACAGCGATTGATTGGAAGCCTAATGGATTCTCTCTCTGCTTTCAGATTGATTAAACAGTGATTTCTGAGTTAGAGAATTGGGAATAAGTGATATTGAACACACACATTCCATGTACGTTTTCATGCTTCAGTAAGTCAAGTTCAAAGAAGTGTGTCAACAGTATATTGGAAATGATACATTAATCTCCATCAAACTATATCTGAAAATGACCAAAACCTCAAAAGAAATTTGTTCCTTCGCTTTCCCACCAAAATCAATGATCACAACAATATGGGAGCTTAGCTGAGCTGTTCTTAGCACATAATTGTCCTCATGTAGGAACATCATCCTGTTATATTGAAGTAATTGATCCAAACCATTCACTGAAAAATTCTTCCTCCATTTCACTTTACTCTTCAAACATTTGCTGGATAAAGTATTGTTAGATTTAACACTGGAATTTGGCTTAAAAAAAAAACCAAACCATCTTTTGCTTGACTTATTTTCATTTTATGGAAAGCCAAGAATGACTCGGTTCACAAGCTTCAAGATACATAAGATGTATTAAGGTTATTAAGGTATTGAAGGTGGCCTACAAGGGTGGTGGGAGAGGACTTTTTACAAGAGCCTGTAGTGACAGGACAAGGGGTAACGGGTACAAATTGAAAACAGGGAGGTTTAGATTAGATATCAGGAAGAAATTCTTCACAGAGAGGGTGGTGAGGCACTGGAACAGGTTGCCCAGAGATGTAGTGGATGCCCCATCCCTGGATGTCTTCAAGGCCAGGCTGGATGTGGCTTTGCAACCTGGTGTAGTGGAAGGTGTCCCTGCCCATGGCAGGGGGGTTGGAACTGGATGGTCTTTAAGGTCCCTTCCAACCCAAACCATTCTATGATTCTATGGTTAGTTCCAGAAGGGGTTACATCTGGAATAAATCCCAGGAAGAAAGAGATTAATGATATATGAATAGTACCAACATTTTTGTGATATGCATATAATCAAATTCCAGTCCGATTACTCCTAAGAACCTTAAGTGCCATGTCTTTAAAAAGTATGGAACATGTTCCTCTACTATCCAAGATATTATCGTGTAATGTTCTTGCCTGGGTAGTATAGTAACAAACAGGTAGATAGAAAGCAAAATGTGCCTCAGATTAACGTACCCCTTCAATCCTGTAATCCTCCAGGAAGCAGTTGCTGTCCTGAATCTTTGACAATATAGGACTGCTATCTCCGATGAAGTGGTACTGACTGAATCAGAAATGTTTTCAATTTCAAGCGTTTGACCTACCCAGTACAGACAAAATGTTTTTAACATTCATAGAAGTGAAATGTGCATACACATGTGTACACACCAGTACACCGGTACAAAGCCCATTTGTTCTGCACCAGTTGCAGAGTAAAGGGCACCACTAAAACTTGTTTGCTTATTTAGACTTCTGAATCCCTTACTGAAACACAAGGATTTTTGCTATCTGAGTTATAGTTATACTAGCTGAAGCAGAAATAATCCAGAAGCTGGCCTTAAACCAGGAATGAAAATGGAAACTACTCAGTGTAGAAGTCACAGTAGTCATCTTAGTCTTCTTTTTCACAAAGACTTCAAATAGAGATTCATATATTCATAGGTGTTAAGGTTACAAGTGACTAACAGTCATTATAAAGTGTGACCTTTTGCGTAACAGAAATTATGATTTATGTAAATAAATTCTTGCTTTATATGCTATGACTGATATTGAACTAAAGCACATAGTTCATAAAAATATCCAGCTTTGATAAAAAGGGTTTTCAGTGTTTGAAAATTTGCCACAATCCAGCTGCACAGAAATGATGAAGCTGAATGGATTTTATCTGCCATGTATTTCTGGTGAGAGCTTGAATTTATCAAGATAGCTACATATTAGGGCATATTGGCCTAAGTACATCTAAGTCTAAGTATATGCCGTTATGGCTAGTCTGTTAAAAATCAAGGTCATAGTTAAAAAATTGGTTGTAACTTCTTTAAAAAATAGCATATGTTAACAACAACAACAACAAAAACCAAGCCACAGACAACTCCTACTCCAAACACTATTCAGTGATGTAAATCTAACAAAAGCCAGAAATTCAACATACTTTCTATATGGATATCTTCTGATTGCTTCCCCAACTTATTGGTGTTTCTTTCTGTCTCACTGATTGCTTTGAGGTTCATGTTGCTTATGCCCATTCGGGACTCAGTATTTACAAAACTTAAACTGGTTAACATCACCAGCAGAATCAGGTGAAGTAAAGCGGTGGGTTCATGTCCTTATTGGAATTGCATCTAGCTAATGTTTCTCCAACAATACTACTGATCTGATAAATTCAGCAGTGTTACCTCCAAGATGTTTAATTAAGGCAGGGATTTCTATGTTGACTTAAGTCTTTTAATCACCCTTTGGAGAATGGCGACATTTCTTTTTAGTGAATTCTAACTATATAATAACACCAGTTTCTGCAGAGAAGATTAACCTGTGCTGTGTTACAGAAAAGTCTGGTAAAAGGTTCTGGGATAGGAAAAAACCAGAAATAGATTAAATGTTTTGTTTAAGATTTGTGATTTTTTTTACTTCTCAATTAAAAATGGTATTTTAAAATAAATAACCCTAAATTGAAGTAAAAAATAAGAAATCAGAAAACAAGTATTCTGAAATTGTCTTAGATTGCCTGGTTTCACATCAAATGAAACTTTTTGTTCAACCTAAACTGAATATGGATATTTTTGGATAATTGATACAAGAAGTTTCATTTTTGGTTGAACAGACACTTTCAATCATAGAGAAACCTTTTGTTTTCATTTAATGCAAAACATCCTGCCTTTTCCAATCAAACAAATACTTCTTTCAACAACTGTTCAGTAAATGAATTGAAAACAATTTCTTTACCTGCTTGCATTCCTATACTACATGTGCTCCTCTGCATTCAGTATAAAGCACTTGCCAGCATGTGTGCACCACTTTGCCCAAGAAATATATTTACTCTGGAGCCTAATAGGGTCACTTCACAAGATGAAGAAAAAGAGTACAGTTGGATTAAATAGAGAAGAGGTGCAAAAGCTGAGCTACGAGTTCTGCAGAGAAATTATTGCTTGTATAACCACAAAACCAGCCCAGGTGTCTTTTTCTGAGTCAGGTCTGACTCTGTCTGCGAGGCACTGTTAGCCCAAACACAGCTGTTATATCCCCACACCTAACACACAGAACTAGAAAATATTTCCTATTTGCATAGGAATTAATTAGCCATATATGCATTTGGTGATATGGATAAACAACGCCAGCAGTCCTGACTCCTGCTACCCTAATAGTGTCCACAAACCCAGAATTACTAACCCAGTAATCCTTTTAGATGTAGGCTATGGGATCCTACTGAATTAAACTCTAACTCTACTGAACTCTGAACTCTAAAAGTGTAACCTGCCCATTAATATAAAAAATTATTTCTTTTAGCCAAATCCAAGCACATCTTTGAAAGCCTTGCTTGCATCAGCACTAAATCAATTTGCTTATTTCTAGACTGAGTCTAAAACATAGGCAAAGGATCTCTATTTTTTGCAAAACCTAATAATTATCCTAATCTGATTGTTAATATTGATATGTTGTATCTCTTTTCCCTTAGTAGATGGAAGCTGCTGGCCCAGACTAAATCTAGTCTGGTGGCCCTTTTGATACCGTTATCTAAGTATATGTATATGTTATCTGTCCTTGTTGTTCTGGGCCCTAGCCGTTATCCTAAATTTAGGCTTTCTTATTTTAGCTACCCTAAGTTCAAGGTTATTCTTATTGCCCTTGTTTGTAGCCATATTGGAAACCTCTTCCGGGTAAGCGCAAACCATCCTTTAACCCTGAATCTACCTCAAGACCTTTCTTATTCTCTCTTGTGTCTTTCAGCTATAGCTATAACCTCTATCCCAAACATTATCTTATTCTATTTACGTGCCAAAGCAATATCATATCCAAAATATGATTTTACCTCCTAGATTGTGATGTTAAGACCACTAAAGTTAGCCTAAGTACAGCCCTAACCTCACCTTATCAGTTTCCACAGAAGTCATTGCCCTTGATTTCAGGTTGATGTTTCTTTGATCATTCCCCTGTATTTAGAGTGCGAATAAAAGTGATTTGTCAATTCAGGGTTTGTATACGAATAAGCTGAGGTTTACGTTTCAGGCACAGAATTATGGCAGTATCTTCAAAAGATTGTAAGGCCACACATTTATATCTAGGGGTCACAGGATTGCTGCTTAGTAATTTGCAACACAGACTTTCTTAAATACACAGGGATTAAGCTGCTTGTATTTGAGTCGTAGGACTGAGCTGGAAAACTGTTAGGTGTTTCTGCAGCTGAAAAATATTGAGAAACAGTGATCTAAATGAAAGGTGAATGAATCTGGATCTTCTAGTCACTTGTGAAAATGAAAAAAATAAGAAATGCTGAGTATGCCACTTAAATTTACATATATGCCTATTTTGAAACGTGAGGAATAGGGAGAACGTCAACCAATTTTCAGGTATATTCTGATTGAATTTGAGAGGAGATCTATAACTGTTCAGGTGTATCCAGTCTATTCATAGTACTAAGCAGTCTTAAGTTTGGGTGTTTTTAATATATCCATTTAAATGGATACCTATAAAATGTGCCAGGCTTGGTAAGGAACAGAGAGGAAATTTGTCATCAGTCATTACTGATACAGTCATTGCTGAAAAATAAACAGCAAAATAATGATATTAATTTTAAACTTAGTACAACCTTACTGTTCTCATGTATTAGTGATGGACAAAACTAACAGAGAGCTGGACGCTGATATATGGACCCTGTCACAACAGCGGAAACAATATATTAGAACCTGGCACTTTGATTCTGGGGTTTAAAATGAAACAGTTGTAATACCAACTGGGTGGACTAAGATGGATTCTCAAGAAGAAAAGCAACAGGACAGGCCTTCAGTCATTGCTGTAATGAGAAAATATTCTCAAATTTAACAAGATAAGAAAACCTGAGTAATCACTGTTTTAATGTACTGCTAAAATCTTTCTTGCTTGCTCTGAAGATGATTGAGGAGGCTGTATAGTCTTTTCTAAAAAGTCACTCGTAAAGCAACTGACTCTACCATCATATTACGTGCCTTCTCAGCTGATTCTTCTAACTTCAGGTTTCTCAGGCAGTGCAACAGCATGGTTTTTCAAGTTTTCTATGGTGGTTTATAGAGTCAGGTGCAGCAGTTGACTTCTTTTGGCTCAGACATTTTACAGAGAGGCTAAGTTCTAAGTTTTCATGTCAAATGTACAGTATTGAGTGGTGAGTGACAAGGTGGTAACAAATTTTAACTCCATACGACATATGTACTACAAATTTAGGGTAGTTTTATGTTAGGAGTTTAATGCTCCATTATTTTCATAATCATTTTTACTCAATGAGTCTTAAATTACTGTGTCAAGCAATGTAAAATAGCCTTGAGAACACCTTATGAATCCAAACACATACTATAGGACTGAGTAAGACTGAAGTACTGTAATTTATTTATTTCTTGCTTAATCATTTAAAACGAGCAGTTATCCTCAATTTCTGGCCCTCACATTCACCTTTCTATGTTGTGTTGTGGTTTGTTTACACTGGTGTTTGTGCTGTAGCATGCTTGTGGGTAGCACAGCTGTGGAGGTAGCATGAGGTGATCCTGCGGTGGTTTGCTGTGGAGCGGCAGGGAGCACGCACCACAACTTGGTATGTTGCCACAAAGGCTGGTGGGGTTTGTGTTTTGTTGTCTGTTGGTTTTGACCAGTGATTAGTGAAGAGAGCATGTATAAATGGTTGCTGGAGTTACTGTTTGCCCCAACAATTACTACATCTAACTGTTACAACTGTAACTTTAGTACTTTGGCAAAGCAATTTTATCTGGAACTGAGATAAGAAATTATCTGTGTGTGTATGTATATATACGTAATTTACAGTTAAATGCAGATGCTCTATAGATATTTTTGATACCTTTTGACTTTCGCTTGACGATGTTTATCAAATAATAGCTATATAGGATATTTGTTAATGTCCAGTAACATATGCCCTTGATGCATGTCTATATTCCTGCCATCATCAGATCATTCCTACTCAGAAACCTCTCTTGGACAGAGCCATCTTTGTCCACTCACTGCAGCAAAGTTAAGAATATTATTTTCTCTAAAGATTTCTCCCTCAAATGTGAGTATTTTTATTCCCTCTCAGAAACATCCACCGTTACAGTCTGATTTAGATAGTTCCTTTAACCTCCCTCTATCAGTATTCATTAAGAGAGGTTTATGTTTGGTTTCCTTTCATGATGCTGTATGCAGCCAGAACAATAAGGGCTGTTGCAAGGTTGTTCTGAACCAACCTTTTCTTCCAGCCCTCTAAGATGAGCGCTAGCCCCCACAGTCATCCTCTTCTCCCCCTTAAGTTTTCAACACCTGCATGTGGAGGAAAGGCTCTAGAAGACATCTTAACTCATATAACCTACATAACAGTGAAATAAGTAACCAGGAAGCCACTGAAACCACATAAAGGGGAAGATATACACTACATGTAATTACATGTGACAATTTTCTGGATTTACTGATATATGAAAATATACATGGATTTTCCTTCTGCAGGTTGTGCAATATGGTGTGATTTGCACCTTATTAGATGCCTACACAAGATAATGGACTGACCAAATTTTCTGTAGATAGAAACCATGCTGTTAGCCAATTATAATTTTATCAGTTACCTGCAAGGTTCGGTGATTATGACATATATATGCAACTTAGAATTCTTTATTCAAATCTGTATATATGGTTTCTTTATTGTGTCCCATTTTGCTTATATAAGTAATAATTTACTTGTAACTTACGAGACATCTGGGGCTACTTTGCTATACATTTAAAAGCATTACTACATCTAATGTCATTATTTTCACCTTAGCAGTAGTTCACTACCATTGAAATATCTTCCTCTGCAGACCGTTTATTCTTGACACAATTTTGGTATGCATTCACTTAGAGCTGTCAAAGCTGTAGTCTGTGTATGTCGTTACACCCATGGCTTCTTTATTCTTCGCAGGCCATTTTGTCATTGCCATGCATGTTATGTTGAGATATTCAGGTATTCTGTGCAGAGTCTGAACAGCACAGCCCAGTGAGCAAGACTACAAGAGAGGAAAAAAATACTATTTTCCTCCGTGCCTTATGTAAGTAAATCAGTGGCCCGGCCTAACTACTAAAATCTACAGGAGATTTTTCTCTAAATCTTCCTACTTGACTCATTAGCTTTGGATGGCGAAAGTTGGTGATAGACTTATACCAATTCCATAGTGTTTCAATCAGCCTTGTAGAAGAGCAGCCTAGAATAGCTGGAAATGAGCTGGCTGGGTTAGGAAATCATGTTAAGTAGTAATAGTGTCAAAATAATTGTGCTTGACTATATGATAACTCTGGGATCTACTGGTACCTGCTCTGCATAACCATTAGAACAGTATCAGGATTTCTCTCTAATTTGGCCTGATAATATTTCTTTGTATTTCCACACATTTCAACACAGTTAAATGAAACAGAGGTTAAATTTGTCTGTTTATAATGCTTGTATTCATGATACAAGGCATTCATGAATTCCAGGCATTGTGAACCTCACAATAATCTCCCAACAGCAAAAGAAAACTGAATTTTGTTCTTAATAACATCACAAAATGCAAAGTGACTAAATTAAAATGTTTATAAATTATAAACAGCATCATTTTAAATAAAACTTTGAATAAATTGTTTTAACAAAACAACATTCACAAATAGATTTACCTGGTTTATATCCTTCCTGCTGTCATTCTTCATAATACTTGATAATAATTAGTTTATCATAGGAATATAGACCCAGAAGGACATGGGAATTCTTAGTGAATGAAAGAAGTTGAATCTTGTTGACAGAAAGTTTTTCAGAACGGTGTGGTCTTTGGATTTGTCACTTAACTATTAAATTACCAGCTCCATTTATAGTTCTGTGATAGCACATTGAGTCTGACTTTTCATGTAGCAGAAAATTAGCTTTCATTTCTTAAAACTGAATCCTCTCTGCAGCAATAAACATGGAAAAGAGGAGTAAAGCTTATACTACAAGTACTTAAATTAGATGGAATTATATTATCTCTTTGAATAGTATAAAAATGTGTCAAAGCTTGTGATGAAATTTCCTAATAAGCAGGTCTGCATCATAAAATAATGGCATGAGATTTACATCTGTAATTTAAGGAAACAGAAAGATGGCTCTAAAATCTGTGCTCTCAAATATATCCAGAGACAATGTGGCTTTCTTATAAAGATCAATCAACATATCTTCACAGCTGAGTAAGTATGCAATGCTACACTGGGACAAGGCTTGCAGGAGCCATTGCAACTTTGAATTGACTTAGTAATATTGAATTTTCTACAAGATGAAATGAGGGAGCAAATCTTGAGTTAGGCTGGAAAAGGAATTACCAGTAGCTTTGAGAAGTAAATTTTTATGCCATTGAAAAAAACCCAGCTTTTGTTGCAGTGAAAGGTAGAGCTGTCAAACCCACACTGCAAAATAAAAACTGTTTAAGTATTTTGTGATTCTCTAGGTAGCTGCCAAATTATAGGTGAAGTCAATAAGAAATGGAAAGAATGCTTTTGTGGAAACTGTGTCAAGAGTGGTTTGGGATTAAAAAAATCCAGCTGGATAAAGCAAACTCTTTCTTTCTATGAATTAATCACCTAGCTAAGTTATTTCTGCTGTAATTAGTTCCCATTAGTGGAACTCAAAACCTCAGTAAATCAAAGGGTGAGAATTCAGCCCCATTCCACTGTGTTTTCTAGCATCCTTCAGTTTAAATTTCTGTAACAAAAAGGACTTCTAACTGATTTTTCCTTCACCTGAAAAATTCACAACAGGTCACTGAGATGAAAATATGTTTTGTTTTCTCTCTGGAGGTAACAGAAATATATGGCTAATCCTCATCAGCATTTCTTTCAGCTTCTCTGATGCTGGCTCTGACTTTTTTCTACAGCTTATTTTGGCAGAGTGTGCAGAAAGAGTATCACTGTACTGTTAGCCATTAACTGTTGCTTTTGCTCAATAGCCAGAAAGTGAGATAAACTTCCTTATCTTGGTGTGAGAGGACAAAGGGACATACCACATAATATTATTCATAAGTTTTTCTTCCTTCTGAAACAACATTATCTACAGTGCTTTACTGTTTTTTACTCCATTCTACTATATTACCTGGTCTGATTATCTCAGCTTGACTGTTAGCCATTAACTGTTGCTTTTGCTCAATAGCCAGAAAGTGAGATAAACTTCCTTATCTTGGTGTGAGAGGACAAAGGGACATACCACATAATATTATTCATAAGTTTTTCTTCCTTCTGAAACAACATTATCTACAGTGCTTTACTGTTTTTTACTCCATTCTACTATATTACCTGGTCTGATTATCTCAGCTTGATGATGTGGGAACTGCAAGGCAAATAAGCTTTCCTGTACTCCTGACACTTGAGTATATAGTTGAAAGCTTTATGTGAAACATGGCAGTAGCCTTTTCCTGTTTTTCATTATTTTGGCTTAAGTACATCTATGTTGATTAAATGTGTTATGCTTTACTGTTTAGAAGGCATAAATCTCACACATTTGTATCTTCTGTAATGTAAATAGTTCTAGAACTGTCTTTACAGTGTTACTGTAAGATGCATCAATTCTACCATCTAGTAACTATTGTAACAACAAATTAAAAGATGATACACGGTCAATTTAGCTGTTATATTAGCAGTGCCCTGCTAGAGGAGCAGAGGAGGAAATAAACGATTCTTTATAAGAGAATGAAGGTAGCAAGATAAGAATTTTTATGTAACAGTGTATTCAATTCTGAAATTATCTTTTTTTCAATTCTAAAATTATCTTTTTATATAAGAACTTTCTGAAATGTTCACAGGAACATTATTTGGTTATCATTGAG
Source organism: Eurypyga helias (assembly GCF_000690775.1). NCBI lineage: Eukaryota > Metazoa > Chordata > Aves > Eurypygiformes > Eurypygidae > Eurypyga > Eurypyga helias. The sequence continues at coordinate 75,642 of NW_010269913.1, forward strand.
AGAAATAATCTTTACATCTGCCTAAATATAGGCCATGCAACACCATTTGTGTAGCTTCTCATCTCTGAAATGTTGTTTGGTATTTGTTAATTGATGTCCTTGGTCCTGTCAATGAGATGCTTGTGAGAGTCTAAATAAACGGTACTCAGTAGCCAGAGACCTTTACCTTTGTAAACTGTGTTTGGGAGAGATGCATAACTGTCAAAGGACTTTCCTGACCATGCATATTGATGCGATTATGCAGATATGTCTCTGCTTATTGCTGGGAGGCTCATGAGGCTCTCATGAGACTACAGTATAAAGAAAACCATTGATGTACCAGCACAATAAATCAAAGAGTAGTCCAATAACAGTCACAACAAGGAGCAGCAGCTACCATCAGCAGAGTAACCAAAGAGAGCAATTGTAATTCTTGTTACTGAACAGAGACTGAAGGAAAAGTGAAAATAATAGTTTCCAGGGAATATAGACATATGATGTGGGTAGGATTTAGTGCCTGCCAGGATTTGTCACCAATTACTTTTGCGCATGCTGTAAGGGGGAACCCTATTGCTCTATTTTATTATTAAGCACTGTGATATCACTTTTCCCTAGTTTCCTCAGGAAGGGCTTAGAAGAAGAGACCCTTTCTCTAATAGCTGTATATACAATCAGTTACAGAAGCTGACAGCTCTTGATATGATTTCTACATGGGCAGTTTTTGAGAGAGGTTGCTAAATACATTCTTCTTACTCAGGTTTTCATCTCCAATATGTGAGGGGAAAAAACAGATAATAAGCAGCTATTCTGCACATACGTCAGAAATCTACATTTGATGACACCAGCTACAAGATTTCATGTCTTCTCTAAGCCTACTTTATCTTACATGCCAAATACCATGATACAGCCAAGTAAGCACATTCAAAGCATACAATCAATTCATCAGTATTTAAAAATTCTTGTTTATCTGGGTATTTTATGGAGTTTGTCATCTTTGATGTGAATAACTTAAGCATGTATACTTCTAAGTTGCCTCCTGAAAATGTTCTAGTAGTTAAAAAAATAGTAGTATCACCAAAGGGGATGAGGGAGAATTGATTTTTAAATGTATATGATCATTTCCAGAATATACTTTTCAATATTTCTTTATCTTGAATAATAGTACATGTATTCAAAACACTGGAAACAAATATAACAGCATCATGTTATGTTCCTTTATTTTGTAGGCTTGCTAGATTGGTTTACCATGCTCATTTTGTAAGAATTTATGTTTTAGTATATGTGAAAAAAATAGGGAGTAAAGAAACGGATTCATGCAACATATGTTCAAACAGGGTTTGCTGGTACAGACAGCGGTGTCCAGGAGTTCCATTTACTGACCCCTTTTGTCTGATGGACTTGTAAAATATTTTTAAGCTTGTTGATTGTCTACTAAACAATAATGAAAACACTTCCTACATAATGTGGAATTAAGGACAGAAACTTGAGGCCCTCATGGGTCCGTGTAGCTCTCTGGGGACTAGTGAAGCAGAAGATTCAAGTAAAATAAATAAGTATAAATATGAAAACAAAGCCTGTACTTGTTTGTAGGAGATAAAACTTCATAAAAATAGTTCTTAAATGTTTTATATTTTGGTATATGGACATCCTTCAAGATTGCATTGGCTAAGTGTAAGTAGTACAAATATAGAAAATTGCTATCTAGTAACTTTATTTAAAAATATGATTGGATTCCACAAAATTTTAACTAAACCCAGGAAAAATACCTGCCATATTATTTTTAGGCATTGAGAGACTGGTAGAACAGGTATCAACATCAAAGAGAATGCTTAGCAGTCAAGAAGGCCAGAATTTAAACAGAAGCAAAGTCGTGGCAATATCTGGACAAAAAGAAATACCAGGATTTTAAAACTTCTGTGAAATTGTTCATTGGAAAATGTTTAATTACCTAAGACTTTAAACTGAAAAAGCTGAGAAAAATTAATCCCTGTGAAACAATACTCTGGGAAATGCTGGTAAGTCTATGTGAAATCAAAAAGGTATCCAATCACTTCTGTAGTTTTTATTGATCGTGCTTAAGAGATGCTTTCTCTGAAGGTCAGCATACTGCAGCTGTGTATTAAAAGCACCTTTCACCACTCTTGACTCTTCACAAGAAAGGTATATAAAATGGGCAAGTAACATTTTATAAAATATTTACAATGCAGTTCACATGAAAGCAGGGCACTGAAAGACTACCTGACAATGATCAAGAAGGTGCAGTGAATGCATGTGTGAATACTGAAATTCAGAGTAGCTGAACTGTGCTTCCCAGAAATTCGGTGTTCCTGCACTTTTCCTCTGGAGGAAGCTCCCTTTGACGCCAAACCAGTACTCTGGGGTTCAGGCTGAGATCTGTACAGGCTTGAGGACTGGGATGTTGCTGTTGGCACAGACATCTCAAGTGATGGAAGACGTTTACTTAAATGCCTATCAACATTTTTGTACATCTTGTTTTTAATCCATGCCTTTGATAGTACTCAAAATTGAGCTGCAGCAAGAACATCAGAACATGGAAATTTGTTCTAGATTTCCTGCCAGGTATGTGAATTATGCTGAACTCCAGGAGACTGGGATGGAAAAGTTTCTGCAGGTTTCTGTGGTTTTAGGCCACTAATCATAGGTGATGGAGAATAAGGTATTAAATGTGGTGTCATGACTCAGATGACAGGATATTTTTCCTTTGTCATAAATGAGACATGCCTTTTCTCCACTGTGTTTGTTCTCTCCCTAATGCATATATATTCTGCTTTCTGTATTACTGTCAAAAATATAATGTACTGTTGTAGGAGAGTAGGTTATTAACTCATCTGGGATATGGAAATGCTTTTAATTTTAGAAGGTATGTTTAATAAAATTGCATCACTGGCAGAAACATTTGTGTGATACTATATTGTGTTTATTAGACAAGAAAAATCTCTTTGCATTAGGTTCAAAGCCAGAAATTGATTTTCAAAGGGACTGGGCGCCGAAGTTGCTTAGATATTTTGCAAATCCCACTAGGCCTCTGTTTGCAGCTTTTTGGCACCTAAATACCCTTGAAAATCTGGCTCAAGAGTTGTTACAGTAACACAAAGGAATAATAAGTTATGTTTTTCATGCCAGAAGGATTTTACTGGCACTGAGCATCTTGATGTTACACTGGGGGAAATTATATTTACATGTTTGAGAGCACTGAATTAATTATAACATAAAATGAGACTTTGTTTAACATATGTAAAGAATCTGTTCTCAAATACATTATTACTTGTAGGGCTTGAGATAAAGTAAAGCCTTTTACCAAGCCTAGGAAGGCTGTAAACAGGGAGGTGGCCAGTGTTCAGTTGTTCATTAACAGTCTGTAAAACAGACACAGAGAAACCAAAAGTGATTGCGAAGCCTTAATGCCAGACCCATCACTATTAACTTTTTTTTTTCCTACCTCTATTCTTTGGCTTAAGCCTCTTAAAGGCAGCTTGTCTGTTTTCCAGGCCCTATGTAAATAGCTTGTATAATTTCAAAATAACCTTGAAATTATTTATTTTGACAATTTTAATGTTATGAATTGGAAAGAGGAATAGATATTTTGGCTCCTGGGTTATCCTTAAGCAAGGGAAGAAATGAATGGAGTCTAGTCTATGTACAGAACTATGTATATATTTTCTTCATGACCTTGGGAAGATCCCGGAGCTGAAAGCTCTATATTAATTTTTGATGGTTAGTTTGATTTCTAATGAAAGCTCTTACTTTATATCTGTGATAATACAGTTGCAGCAGCAAGAGCTATAGGTCTGGGATATTGTCTGTAATATAATTTAATTTTAAACTTGTGTCCATAATTACAAGAATGATGTTTTGACTTATTTTTCTGTAACTCAGATTGTATATCCATCTGTCATAAAATGACTGAAAATAAAATGGGTAGATCTGACTTAGGCAGGATTTTCCACCTTGCTTCCTCTCCTGAACATGAGCAATGAGAATTGCAAGAGATAATGTTTCTGACACATTCTGAAGGACTGGTAAAATCCAAATACTCTGCTACACCATAAATAAAAATCCAACTTGGCATGGAAATGGGGATATTTACCACTGAAATGGATTTGTGCTGAAATAGGTGCACATGCGGTAAACCTGGTTGGTTGCACACACTTTGCTCTGATGGTAATTCAGGGTGATACCTATCTGGATCCAATACAATGTCTGCAATAAATTTTAGCATAGTTCTCTGATGACCAATACCCCATTCTCAAAAGAGGATGGTACCTATCCTCAGTAATCTCTTCTGCAGTTGTTTGGAGGTCACTGGGTGCTTAAAAGCAGCAGTTTCCCTACTATACGTGCCACAGATAGCAGAACATTCCAGGGCAAATAGCAGAAAGCAGTGTTGGCAATGCATGCCAAAGATATATCTAAACACAACTCTAATGCTTTCTCTTTGCCTTTCATTGCTTTAGTATCAAAACAGCAAAGAATCTCTTTTATTGTAATTTTAATTTCAAAAGCATATTTTTATTTGTTTTCTTAAAAAAAAAACCCTATCCCTTTTTAATCAAACTAATTATACAGAAGTGGCAATTTTATGGGCTATTGTACAACATATTTGTATACTGGTTTTTAGTTGTATTCTAAGGCATAATTCCTAGCTAAGAATAGGAAGATTTTTTTTTTTTTAACAATTGAAAATTAATGTGCAGTTTGGAAAAGTGAGATTTGGAAAATATATGAAAGCAGAAGTTGATGGATCTGTGCTATTAAACCAGCTGAAAACCTGGTTGAAATTTTGAGATAATTTTTCAATGATCAATATTATTTGGATAATGTCTTTACAGGTAATGGCTGTTTTAAGGAACAAAGGCAAAATTGCACCTGTCAGGAGAAGTTCGGTGCACTAAGCCCCAGCTGGTAGAAAGCAAGTGATGTTTCTGCTTGTGTAGCACCTGGTTTTGATTTCAGAGGGGAGACAAGACAATTACTTCAATGGGTGGTGACATTAAATACAGCTGCTGCCTGGCAGAAAGCTGTTTTCTGCGTTTTACCCAAGTGCAAAAACTTTTACCTCACATCATGAATAGGATCAGAGCTCCAGCTGTATTTTCCCAGAGGAAGAGACAGAAAGGGATGCATTCCCCAAACCTTTCATGCAGTTATGAAATAAAGTTCAGTAAGTTTGTAATTTTTATTATGCAGAGGAAGATGGGGATGACCAGAAGGATGTTTCTGATGGAGCTGGCAAGAAGGAAAGGTTTCAGAGTAGAAAGTGAACTAAGGTAGGAAAATGTTTATATGTGTAAAAATAACATATAGTAATGCTGCTTGAAACATTCTAGTTTGATTAATGCAGTCATACCAGTGACTGCAGTAGGAGCTTTTGCCTGTGTGTTTGGTGGATATTGCTCTTTCCATCATAAAGATGCTTCAGGAATTCAGTGGGTATGCCTAAAGCGTGGTTCGTTTCTGTTGTCTTCTGGGCAGAGAGCAGGCAACACACAAACATTAGAAAAATTTCTAATTAGTTACTTCTAAAAGCTGTGGTGCTAATTTATCTTAAGGCTGTCAATTTTAATGTGTCTGTGTTCCTTCTTACATGGAAAATAAAAAATGTAAGGTGTGAGCTTGCAGTGTTTTTCATGGGATACGTTTATATGCATTGTGTAGTCTCACTGGAATCAGTGAATCATGTTTTCAGCTGATCTGAATCAACCATTGTTTATTTCCCCCCTAAAGTCAGGTTAAGATTAATCTAAATTACTGGACTATTCCTGAAATGAAAAAAATTAGACATACAGGAATGGAAAATGTAATGGTTGAGAGAGGGCATTTCTGTAGAACATTTCTGGTATCTAATATTTAATCTTCCTATGAGAAACTCACAGCCGTGAGTTTAAAAGTGACTGGCTTACACTTTGGTACAGTCTGGAAGAGCACTGGAGGAAAGACTTAGGAATGAAAAACCACATATGTGGCATTTTGGGGCAAAGATATACTCCAGCTGCAAATTTGTCTGGCGCTGTTTCAGTAAGTCAACTCATGTTGCAGGAAGCCTTCCTCCAAATAGAGCTTTTTGTGAGTGCTAGTTGTATCATTATGCCGTTTTCTGAAAGCTACATCATTATCTGTGTTCTCTGAAAAGCTGGAAGAAAACCAAGTATTGATCACTTATCTGTATCTGTATGCAGATAGTATACAACAGGGTCCTCCCTATAAAAGCTCATTTCCACAGATTTTTCAATCCCATCAACTTGAAAGCCTGAGGAAGAAGAGAGGATGAAATAATTTGTAAAGCAAGATTCAAGCAGGTATTGAACAGAAGTAGGCAATTAGCATCTGATGCAAAACTAATTGAATTCTCAGGGAGAAAAATGAACTGTGCTGTTCTGAATCCTACGTTAACAATCCTTTGAGGACTGAGTAGAGGGTTTATCTGGGTTGCTTTGACACACAGGTATTTATTGCCAAAGTTTCACTTTGTGCAAATTGTATGCAAAACAGGTAATATATGTAATTTCAGCTTAGCTGCTGCTGGATAAAACTATTTCGCTGTTGATTTTTGTTTTGGAAAATGCCAGAGGAAATGCTAAATTTGTTAGGTCCTGTACCAAGAAAAAAGCACGGCTGTACTGGTACCAGAGGAAACTGGTGCACAGCAGCTAAACTGCTGCTGCGAGCACAGTGATGGCAAAGTTCCCAGATCAGCAGCTTGGTACAAATACATTACATATGAATATTTTATATAAAGTGAAATAAACCACAGGAAGCAGAAGTTCTATGTCTCTAACTGATTTTTTTTTTTTCTCATCAAGTAAAGATGTGACAGTTTAATTAAAGTAGAACTTAGCAGGGTTAAATAATGATAAAACCAATAGTATTTCATGGAGATTCACCTAGCATAGATTTATAATCTTATAGATTAAACCAAATTGGGATTTTTTTTTTCCAGTGGACTCCACTCTATAGTTTGCACAATAAGAAGAGAAAAAAAATTTCTAAAATATATTACATTCCATAAGTTTCTTATATTTGCAAAATGTAGTACATTTACTACGTTGGAGAGTTATAAGGTAACAGTTTTTTGTGGGGTCACTCCAGTATTTGTCATTGTGATTAGGCGATTTAATGAAATCAGGGTCACAGAATAGGCCAGGGGATTTTGTTGGTCTCTTAGAAAGTAGTTTGTTTCAAAAGGTTGTGCACTCTGCATTTATAGCACACGTCGTTTCTATAGAAGTCTGTACTAACCAGTTATCTCTACCAGCAGTGCCTTGTCTGCTTGGAAAGGTTGATGGCTTAACTTCTTCAGGTGTTACAGGAAGACTGCAGAGCAATCTGTCAGCTCCATTTGAAATTTGATGTATGTGTCATCAAGGCTGTCACCAGTATGGGCTAGCAGGAGGTTACAGGGGCTTGTGAATGGAGGTGGTGGCCAACAGGGCAATTTATGTTCCAATCCTAGGCTTATTTCTGTAAAACCTAAGTCAAATAATGACACTGGCTATCTCTGCCTTTCTCCCAATAAGTTTAAGAATCTGCTATTGGTTAATTTTGGTGTATATTTCAGAGATACTGAAATCCTACAAGTTTCATGAAAACAAAGAGTTTTCCTCCTTTATCTGTTGTTGTCTTTGTGGGCGAAGGCACCCTGCTTGGGTGTGTGTGGAGCGGGAACACTAAGAATCACTCAAAATTTCCTACCAAGTTAGTAGTTTCCTAAGCATCAGCAGACCAGGTAGAGATTTACAGATCATTCTAAATATGTATGCAATTTTTTTCTTGAAACATGACACTTTGTCCCTGTCCATTATTTTCCTGTGGAAGGTGCAGAACTTTGTCTTTTTCATCATAGAATCATAGAATGGTTTGGGTTGAAAGGGACCTTAAAGATCATCTAGTTCCAACCCCTCTGCCATGGGCATGAACCATCATGGGATTCGTTCCAATTATTCTAGTATACCAACCCAAATTTAGTGTAGTAACCTTTGTGCTACAATATTTTTAAGCAGTGTACACCTTATAATCTATTGAACAATGACTCAATCTCTAAATTTCATATGCGCTAAAATATCAGTTTTGTAAGAGACTGACCTCTTAGTAGCAAGGAAGTGGTCTTTAGATGGAGCACATAATTCATAAATTTTCAGTCCTGAACATCTGACGATGCCTTATGTAAAGAGCTTAATGTAAGTACAGAAAGATATTGCTAGTTGTAAAGCTTTAAAGAATTACTGTTAACAGACTTTTTAATACTGTAAACCTTTATTGATCAGGAATATTGGGAAAGGGATGTCGGCTATGGTAAAGCAGCTTTTTCATTATGGTACTGCTCATGCGAGCCAAACATTTTCAGAGTTGCAAGAAAATGTGTAATAGGTTAGTGTCTTACAGAAGGCAAATGTTACAGAAAGAAAGAAAATGTTGCACTTAGAGGAGCTGTCAGGCTAAAGTCTTTCCTCAAAACAGATTCAGTGACTGGAATAGATATACTGTGATATGAAAATGCAACCGCTTCCAACATCCTAATGTGCAGTATATTCTACAATTTTCAGGAAGTGCATGGTAAGTAAATACGGAAATTGCAGCTCTGTACCTGTGTACATTTGGGTTCAGGAAAAAAAGAAAAGTTATTTTGGTGTATTTTTTGACAGTGATTCTGTCACTCATATTGTGGCTGAGAACAACTCTTACCCGGAGGTGCTGGACTGGCTGAAAAGACAGGCTGTGGGTGACAGCTCCCGGTTTGAACTGCTGGATATTTCCTGGCTCACAGCCTGCATGGAAGCAGGAAGACCAGTTGAATCAGAAATGAAGTATCGTCTCATGGTAAGATAGATCCTTCAGTGCAAATACATTTTCGTTCATAATGAACAACTGTGTATTATTAAATTTTTTTTAAACCTAAAAACTTATATATTTATGTTGTGATATAACCTTTGAGTTTAAAAACTTTTTTCCCTAGAGTTTACATGAGTAATTCGCACAGTTTTAATAGGTTAAAAAGGTCTTCCATGCCTTTATATTAGTGTCTGGTAATCTTAAATTACCATGGCATCATGTTACAAACTATTAATCTACATCATTCCTGTAAAAAAAGGGTGCTATTAAAGGGGAAACATCCATCACTGAAGTACTTGCTGTTGTTGTGGTACTTGTGGTATTTCCACAAATACTTCAACGTCATGAAATGTCCCACTGAGAGCCGTGAGTTTTAATGAGCTCCTGATGGAATACTTTTCTCTTCAAAAAAGTACAAAACCATTAAAACCTTTGCTGTTTAGAAGTGATGAGCTAACTGCCAGGCCCTTGAAGGACCTGTGAAATGAAGGCTGTTGCAATCTGTGGACATGCATTTACAAACTTGGCACCATCAAGCAGAACTGTGCTAAGAAAAAAGGTTTTATGATATTGTATCGTCTCTCAGTGGGAGCCTTAAGCCAGAGGATATTGCAAACGGCAGGCTGATTATTTGGTGAATGGTGTTTGACCTTGAAGCAGTGGACAATGACATATTTTTGTCTGATCTGTATTTGACAAAATTCTATGCTGATTTCTCAAACAGGAGCATAGTGCGAACTGGTGATATTCAATACCCCCAGTACAGCCTGTAAATGATGAGGATGTGGTAGGGATGCCCAGACGTGCTGTGCGCAGGTGTTGATGGCACATGTCAATGGGCTGTGAAATAGACCCTGTGCTGCAGCAGGATGAACCTGTTCCCTTGTTCTTCACGCGCTTGGGCCTCTTGGTGATGGATTTAACGTGCACTGGTGAAGAAATTAATTCATATGTCAAGAAAATTACAAATCTGATCCAAAGCCCTCTGAAGTAAAGTGAGGGATTCCTGATGATTTCTGAGGGTCTACATTAGACTCTGTGTGAACTGCAAAACAGTAACTGGGAATTCCATGGATACTGGGATCATGGCAGGATCCGCAGCATGTCCCTTCCTGTGAGGCAGAGGATGCCTGAATATTTAACAGCAATATTGTGCTGTCTTCTGCTTATATAAATACCACCCTTCCCCAAGAAAAACTGTAGCTCCTGGTTTGCTTTTTCCAGTCATCTTTCATTGCCAGAAACTATTTTGCAGGATTTTACATATAAAAATTACTGTTTAATAAGGCTTCAGGGGTGGGGGGAGGAGTGAGTACGCCAGATGGAGCTGTCACCCTCAGACTCAGCACAACTCCATGACAGAATATGTGTTTATGTTTGCAATTCTTCCAGTGAAGTATTTTTGCAGTATTTTTATAATATTTTCAGTGAATCTGCTGGCAGGAAAATAGACCAAAGAAATTAATGCAAAACAAAACAAAACCAGACCAGGAAACCTTGTAACTACTGTGTTATGTGATCTCACAGGCAAACAGGTCATAAAAATATAAATGCTGGAAAAGCAAAGTTCTCTAAACAAGAAATAACACCAAAACATGAGCAAAAATCTGTGAACTTTGTTGAGAGATACATATCAGAATTAAAACCAAACCAAATTACTCATTATGTACATTCTTAATGTCAGCAGTGTGTGAAGACCTGTTGATTCAGATATCTCAGCAACATATAGTTTCATAGATGTTTCTGTTTGCGTTTTCCTTTTCAAGGCATGAAGTACATTTGTCTTTCTCCACAATGTCTCCAATGATGCTGAAACTTACATTTTTCTTACTTTTTTTTTTTTTTAAATTGGTGAGAAGTATGCTGGAAGTTGAACTGTCTTAGTGTTCGTTTATATATAAAAGTCCTTTTGGAATACTGCTGGAATAGAAACTTCTGAAAAAGGTAGCAGCACAGTCAGGAGATCATTAACATACTTTGACACTGACTCTGCAAATAAGAGCTGTTCTTACTGAAACGTAAAGGTTTCATGCTAATGAATGTAGAGTGCGATAAGCACATCGGTGACAGCTGTACCATTAACTTTAAAGCTTATAGTTAAGACCAGTCTTAATTACATACTGACTTAATTAGATAGTAATAAACATTTTTGTAAACCAGACAAAGAAGGAGAAAGGATTCTAGAAGTTTAGCAAATTTTAAAATAACTTTCTTGTTGCAGTGTCACTATGATTATTTTTTTTTCTGCCTTGAGAAATGGGGAAGGATTGACATAAAGGTTGATTTTCTTTTTAAGTACCAGACCAAACTTGTGCATAATGTAATTTAGTTGGAGTTTCACTGGTGACAAATTTGGTCCATTGTATCAGTCTTGTAAAATGTGAAATGGAAGTGAATTAACAAACCTTGAACTCGGGCTACATCAGAAAGGTTTTGAGGTACAAGGAATGGATTTCAGTGGGGGAATGTTTTGGGTGAAATCTTGTCTATGTGCAGGTTAGTGGTAAAATTCCAATAAATATTAATAGCACTAAGATTTCATCTTTCAGATCTTGCAGTTACTTTTTTAGAAGGTTGTTTTTCATTTGGGACATTTATTTTAATGCATTACTAAAAAGAAATGTCCTTCTCCATGCAAAGCAAGAGTATAAAGTCAGAGTTACAGATCATTAGTTAACATATTAATTACAATTGTGACTAAAGTACCTTTTTCTGTGGTTGTGAATGATCCAAGAGATATACTCTGTAAATCACTAACATCAGAATAAAAGGTTGGGTGACTAGATCTAAGGTGGTCTGAATTATTATTGATTCATTCAGTAACAGTTGACTTTTATAGTTAATAGCCATCATTTAATTTAATAGGCTATGGAAATGTGGTGGCCAAACATACGCTTTAGAGGGAAAGTATTTCTCTGGCAAAGGAACGCTGTTGTCCAGAGACACTTTCCACCACATTCACATGTGCATTCTGGACAATAGCAGGACATGAACATTAATAAGTATGCAAGGCATCCTCACATGCTAGACAGTACTGCTGTTTCCTGGGTAGTGGAAAAGAAAGAGGCAGAGGGAGGCTTTCACAGGGCTAAAAAGATGGGAAGAGAACACTAAGTGGGTTGGCATTCTCAGCAGCTTTAGGAACTGTGTTGTGACTACATCGTCTTCCTTTTCCTTAGTAGGAACACAAAAATTGTTAGTTAATAATTTTTTAAAAAAGGAAGAGAGATTTATTTCATTCAACAAAGGATTTTCCTCCACATCAGGAAACGGAAGTGCTGCATCTTTTGATCCCTTGCCATATCATGTGACAAGCAACTAATATTTAACATTTTCTGGAGTGTCTCACTCTGTTGCCTCATGAAAGAGAGAGGCTCTAACTGATGGAAGAAATCCCTCATACTGACAGTCAGAGTTCTGCAGAAAATAAAATGAAACTTATAAACTGGCTGCCTTCTCTTCATAAAAGGCTGGATATCAGCAGAGTTTATTATTTTATCAGTGCTGTCTGGACTTTACAAAGCTGCTGGTTGTTGAATAATGTGGCCTGACAGAGTGTCTAGTATCTGCACACTTGATTCACTGCTGCTCCAATTTCTCTCTGGTATTTCCCTATGTCATTATAGTTCTTTGTTTGTCTATTAAAAAAATAGTTTGTCAAAGAGCATAGGAGTCCCCTACAAGATTAATTCTGCAACTAAGCCTCCCGGGTGTACAAACTGATGTGAGTGGTACAGGTTGATTTTTCCCACTTATGCCATGCGGAAAATGTCACTGTGGACCAGCAGTGACACAGACTGGTACCACAGCTTGGATCTGGGGCACAAACTCTGACTATCTCTAGCAATTAAGTAGCCTGCACTTTTGGATATTTTTCAGTGTTACCCCTGTGCAGTGTACCATAATTTCATTTTAATGTGGTATAGATTTATCTTTAAAAAAAGAAAAAAAAAATCAATGCTTACAATTTTCTCATATTCATAGTTGTTTCTTAGTACTACAAATTGTTTTAGGTAGTGTGAGTTTCCAGGATTGCTTGTTCTACGTGGTAATTGCTACTTGATGAAACTTTAGGTTTGTCCCATAATCTGAACAAGCAGTATGAATCCTGTTATGCTCTGATGACGATAGGAAAACATCTCTGCAGTTCTCATGCAGGCGTCATAATATTCCCTAAAAATCAGACTGTAGTAGTTACTGTTTGCTTTCAGTTTTGCTGTTGATTTCTAGCCAGTTTCTTCTGTTGCTATATATAATCAAGTCCTATTAATTAAAAGTATAACTATTGCTGATTAAGAAAAATGCTCAAATATCTTAGCTAAGGCAGTAACAGGATGTTTATGTGCCGGTCTATCAACCTCTTAAACATAGAGAGCTTCTGTGTTAATTTTGCTTTCTTCCACAGTGCCAGGTAATGCTACATGTAGGGTTCTTGTTCTTTGTGTGTCTATGTCGTAATGAAGATAATAGCTTATTATAAATTCTATTCAGTAATGTTCTGTTTGTTCACAGTCTCTGCAGCTGGCACTATCATTTCAAGCAGTATATTAGCTGTAATCAATCATAGTTTATGTGATCTAAAATAAATTTTAAAGTATAATTCATGAATGTGTGCAAAAGTGGGTGAGTAGTGCTGTTGATCCTGGCTGAAACCTATTTTGGTTATTCCCAGGAGTGGTCTTACACATAAAATAGCTTCCTTCCTTTCAGTGTATACCATGAAAACTGTCACATAATTCACTGCTCCTTTAGCTGTGCGAGCAAACGATTTTTGTGTGTGTGTGTGAATACTATTATTTAACTACTCTGTATCAAATAGAAATGCAATTTAGCATGAAATTGTATGTGTGTGGGGGTGTGTGTGTGAAGGCACAGGCACATTTATAGGTTTGCCTAGCACAGATACTTTATGTCTGCATGTCTTTGGATACAGGGGAGAAAGGGCTCATCATTCCATTGTTTGGCTGAAAATTTCCTCTGTGTATCTTTGTGATATTTTTGTTGTTGTTGAATCATTTCCCTGTGGCTTTTGAATAGTGCAATGCAATACGTTTTTGACAGATCTGCCAAATATTTTCTGGGAAAATGACAAATAGCAAAAAATATATAGAAATTCTGAGAACGCTTTAGGTGTTTCCAAAGTATTTGTTTTGGACACTTTCAAAAAAGCAAAGGAATTAAAGGCCTGGGCATATAAAATAGCAGAAAAGTTGTTGCCAGGTTCTCTTTTACCAGTTCCTCACTGGTCAGGACAGTTGCATGTTAAGGACTCATGCTTAGGACTCTGCTAATGGGGAATTATAGAAGAGTTCCTTTCCTAACCTGCTACAGAGACTGTCTGCAGACTTTTTTGTTGATCCTTGTTGATTTTGCATGGAACAAAATTGGGTGAAAAGCAAATAAGCATGTAAGGTAGCCTGGTGCTTGGGAAACTTGCATTTAAGAATTGGCACCTAGCTCCTTTTCCTGGCTCCTGTGAATGCCTAAAATGATGTCAGAATAGGATCAGTGTGTACAGAAAGGGCTGAGTGAGAAGCCACATCATAAGGTGAACGGTGACTGGTCTATGAAAGGATGGAGATGACTATTCTGTGGCTGTTTATGATGGTTCCTTTTTAATGACCCCAAAATAGAACATTTAGCTTAATGAATTAAATCCAAACAAACAAATAATCTTTGTGGAAAATTTATTTTTCTCTCACCACTGAAGGTGTGGGGTGTTTTGGTTTTTTTTCTTTCCCCCTTGGTCTAACATCCCTGATCTTATATTGAATCATGTAGTGTTTTCTGGGAAAACTCTGTTCTTTCAAGCTTATCTGCTCCTAAAGCTTTGTAGTTTTTCAGTCTTTCTGCAATAAGAGGAGTAGTAGGAAGGAGACTTGCCATGTAAAGATACTTTTTTTTTTTTTAATGAGTGTGCCACTGAAAACTTTCTGCAAGAACTTACTGCAGAAAATGAAAAACCCCAGTAATCACCAGTTAAACTGGTACTGTCAGTGCAGTCAGTGTGAAATTAAATGTTTTTTTTTAGCAAGATGGTAAGAGCATTATTATTTTCTTACCACACTTTAAGGTACATATTTTGGGCTCTTTAAATGTATTTTTTGGTATTTTAAATTTTTAACAGGTGTGTCATTAAACTTTCTCCCCTTTTCTTTTCTCCTTACTAGGAACAAGATCAGTCTCCTCCTTTGAATACACCTAAATCAGAAGTGCCATCATTTATTGCAAGTAAAGTATCTCAGTACTCATGTCAAAGGAAGACAACTTTAGATAACTACAACAAGAAATTCACGGTAATACTTATTCTGTCCATGAGATAAAAACTAGAACAAGTAAAATAGTACAGTACTTGCATTAATATTTTCTGTGGCACCCTCAGCAAATTCATGAGTTAAACATGCAGAACAATGATAAAAAAATTTTAAAGTTATAGATCTGTCATATTTAAATTGAAAATGAGTGCAAGCTTAATTGCATCCTTTAAGTAATGTTGAAAACTTGACACAGTGGATTTTCAAATACACTAATAGCTTGTAAACACATGAATTTTTAAAACAAATGTTAAAATAACATTCTGCCAATGTCTTTTTTTTTTTTTTCATCACAGTCTTATTTGACAAGTTTGAAGTAATGATAAGCAAAAGTTTTGTTTAGGTGACTCCAAGGTACTTCACAATTGCTGTGCTGCCTTCCCATTTGCTCAGGTGTTTGATTCTTCAAAGTGTGGTTGTAAGTTTCAGATTTTTGCAATTGCTTAGTTATCATGAGGGTTGTTTTGTCATGTTAAAGTCATTAAGCTGTGTAGTTAAATAGAAAGCTTAGAGATGTCATATATCCTATTTAATGCTCATAACATTACTCAGTTCAGTGGGTATGAAAAGCCTGAGTCATCTGGGCTAAATTCCTCTTAAGTTACCGTGCTTAATGGCTCCTCTTGGCTGGCTGTAGATACTCAGTGACAACTATTCAATAGGAAACATTTGACACAGACTCCAGTGTAGTATAATCTGAATAAATCTGGCACAGTTACATTAATATCTTTCAATTACAACATGAAACACCTTCTCATCTTTTTAAGTTTTACTATTATGTTATTATAGTTTTTATATTTTTGCTTTGTGTGTGTGGCTATAAATACACACAAATCTCAAGTAAATATTATTTGTAAGATCCATATAAAAAGAATAACAACAAATAGCAGTAATTCGAGAATAAAAAATATTTACAAGGTAAATACTAAAACCTCTGGGAATTCAGAACTAAAGATAAACCTAAGAGCAACTCTAAAATGTCTTGAAATAGGAATGCACAGTTAAAAATTAAGCAATCTAAATTTTGCCTTGTAGTGATGCTTTGAAATAATCATCAATTATACTAATTACATAATAATGTTTATGGTATTCAAGTAGGTCAAACTCTTTGCTTATTTAAAAGAATTTCCCTTTTTGAGCATCCTGATGGAAATTAAGTTTTACCCCTACTCTGAACCTGAGGTTGGACTAGAGACCCCCTGAAGTCCCTTCCAGCCCGAGTGATTCCAACATTCTTAAAACTGCTTTCTTTGGAATACCTGCGATGCCCCACGTCCTGCTAGAAAAACAAGGCTGTGAATGTTTTTGTTTAACCTCTGGAAAGCAGTCATTCTTTTTCACTGTTTACAAATATCACATTCATGCTACTGTAGGGGAAGATATCAGATCAAATAGCATCACCCAAAGGTTCTGTAAAATACTGGTTGTCTTGGAGAAACAGGAGATGCCTTAGTTCTACTCTTCCTGAAAACTGTGGAATATGTGTGTCTGGTTCTTTCTTAAATTTTCTGTAGTAAAACATTTTGTCAGTCATTCTGAAGGTAAAAAATTAAAAGTAATTGTGATAGATAATTGCAAATTACAATGGTTACTCCTAGACAACACAAAGTTGTTGATTTTTAATTGTCCTTAACATTTTGAGCACAAAAAAGTCTAGAATAAGGTATTTTCCTTTTTAATTATACCTTTTAAGATTATTTTTAATGTTTTTAAACATTTAATAACTATATTGTTAAACTCTCACAGTGTTTTTTCATTTTCAGAGACTTGATGCTATAACTATAACAATAGCAAATATATTGTCTGTATCCTAGTGGTTGAATTCCTGAATTTAGTCCACGATTCAGTTCAGATGAAAACTATGGTAGCAGCAACGTATTAATTGAGTGGTTTGTTATACCTGTGTTTCACAGATAGGCAGTCCCTAAATTACTTCCATGTTTATCATAGCAGCAGTCTTAATGTCAGAGTACAACTTGTATTTGATAAATTAATTTAGCTGAACGCACTAGAAGCATGGCTGTTTGATGACTGAAGCACTGATTCCTTCTGTTATCCTATATATGAAACATTTCTGAGTACGGGTAGAAATTAGGTTTTGTAGTGATAAAGATGACAGTTTTTCATCCTTGTAATTTGAGAATACCTGTTCTGAGTTCATGCTGTATTTTATTTCTGGAGGTAGTACTGGTCAAGCTGGTAATGTGTATGATCCTGTCTAGCACCTACACTTTGACAGCTGTAATGTAACTGCTTAGGGCTGTTGCTCTTTTTCCTCACAATCAAAGTTTGCAATGACAGCTGAAGGCTTGGGTGTTTATGGACTGCAAGAGCTGGCTCATTCCCTGGAGGCCTGCCAGTTAGTCTGCCTAATGTCACAGGAGCCTGATTTTCAGTTTTGCTGTTGTTTCCTTGGTCTTGTATTAAACCTGTAATTCACGTTCTCAAATAAAAGTGTTCCAACATTTTTCAGTGTGAGCACTTAGCAAATGCACTGAAGCATTGGTATAATTCACTTGTGCCTGCTGTGGGCAGCCAACCATTAAATGACAGATTTTCCCTGGCTCAATGCCGTACATCCTGAAAATTAGGTCCAAACCATCTTGAATTATGTGTTGATGATAGTATTTTGTTATAACAACTTCATTCTGTGAGCCAGGGTGGGCCTTTTTCTTACGGATTTTCTGTTTTCTTTGGTTAGCTTGGAAATAATGTTTTTCATTCTCTCCTATAACAGGGGTGCAAAGTGATTATTTGCTCATGCATCATTGGATGAACGCATGGTTATTCCTTTTAGTGGACTTTTCCCTGATACCCTGTATCAAATTCCTCTTTCAGATGAGTAGTAGTTAAGTTTGAGAGAGTGGTAGTTACATCTGGCATCTTTTTGTCTCTTCTGAAGAACACAGAAACGTTTGCTAATAGTCAGTGGTGTGTGTACAACAAGGCTTGGAATGTGCTGATTTCTTGGGAGAGACACTTTTGGAGACTTGATTTCTGTAGAAATTGGTAATTGCATGACTTGGCAATATGCACTTGTAGCCCAGAAAGCTAACCATATCCTGGGCTGCATCAAAAGCAGCATGACCAGTAAGTAGGTCGAGGGAGGTGATTCTCACCCTCTACTCTGACCCGGTGAGACCCCACCTGGAGTACTGCATCCAGCCCTGGGTTGGAACTAGATGGTCTTTAAGTTCCCTTCCAACGCAAACCATTCTATGATTAGTGATCAGTTTTAATCTTGAGTCCTGTTCCACACATATTTTTCCGTGAAAGACCATTTATTAAAACCAAATAGCAGAGATACCTGATGACAGCTCATGAGGATAGTATGGTGGTTTAGCACAATAGATACAATTTCTGTGTTCAACGGTTGCATGTTTCCTTTCTGTTGTAATAGCCAGAAAATAACTTACAGAAAGGTCAACAAAACAGTTTTGCATCATGGAAGGGTTGGCAAAGATTATGCAGATGTGGAGATTACATGAATAGGTTCAGTGTGGGACAAACCCTACCCAATTACTTTTTTATAAGCTGTTGAGGAGTAGCAAGGTCTGTCGTGTGGAAAATACACTAAGTATGTCAAATTGGACGCCAAGGAAGAGACAGTGGCATTGTGTGGCAGTTCATGAAGGAGAAATGCAACCACATCAGATTTGTTGGGCCTCGCACCGTCCTTGGGTCACTGTGCGTCACGTACTGTGGCCTCGTGGTACGTAGGTTGGGAACCACTGCCATGGGCTTCACTGGTGTGCGTGATCCAGCAATGCACCTGAATGCATAGCCCTGACTCCACAGGTGAACTGTAGCTGTTCAGATGGGTAAAGGTTCAAAACAAAAGGGGAAATCCTTTCACCAGAGGCTGGACGTTAGCATGATTCCTTTATGTTTGCCTTAAACATTAATGTTATTACGGAATATGATATTACAGTATTGTTCTCTGGCAAATTTGTAAATAGCCAGCCATCCTCCCCCTCTACGACTGAAAATATACACTTGGGAAGTGCATTGTGTTTTCATGTGGTAAAACAAATGGAGCCATTCTGCTGTGCCCGAGAGGGGTTGTTGGATTTGAATATTAATACCAGACTGCAATAAAATTCAGAAAGACATTCTTCTGTGAGGAAAATACAATTTAATTCTCACAGAAGAAACTAATTAAGTTGGAGGCAAATGATTCTGTGATTCTGAGGCTTATTGCTAATGCTACTGAATGTTACTTTGCTTTGGCTGTTACTCATGGTAATGAGAATGCAGATATTTAGCATAGGAAAGATGCCTTGTTTCCTTCCCACTCTGTTAGAGGGGAAAAAAATACCTTTTTAAACTTCTTTTGTACCTACAGAAACATTTATCAGTTATGCCAGTGGTTCACACATTTATTATTATTCCATTTCAAAACAGACCTCAGGAGAACCTCAGCTTTAATTTCGTAATGAACTTGGAAACTCTATAGGTAGGAAACCACTAAAAGCATACCCTTAATAACATGTACTGTCTTACTGGCATAGCTTACTTCAGTAAAAATTCTCCAGACAGAAAATCAAAATTACAAATTTTGTAAACATATGTGAAGTATATTCCTATCCAAAATGAACTAGTGCTTTGGTCTAAAGAAGAAATATCTTGTTTTTAAGGTAAGTGGAAGGGTGCTTCCTAAAATAGAGACAGAATATAAGTACACCTGTACCTTTTAGCAACCTAAATTTGTATGTATGCATCAAGTCTATGCGGCTTTCTTTGACCATATTAGTATGCATAATATACATTTAGCATTTAATATTTCTTACTATACTGTGAATGTTTATCTAGGACAGTGTTAAGTGATTGACGCTCTAACTGCATTTTTGTGCTCTGTCAGGACAAAATGTCCTGCTTTCTTTCAAATTATGTGGAAAATATGGAAACTTTTCAAGAGTACCACTATTTTCTGTTGTAAGAAATGAACCTGTTATTGGTTAATATGAGGAGCAGCTGGAGGTAATGGATATTTGTTTCTAATAACTGTATATACGAAGACTCTGAGATCATGCGCATTATGCTATTACTATTACTCTCATTTACTCAGATTATTTGTTTCTCCAGCTGATGTAAGCTGACATGACAAAAATGGATAATTTTATTAATTTGGAAATCGCTTTAGTCAACACTACAGGTTGTTTCAAATTTCTTAATTTTCCTTGAAATTCTTCTAGCACCCCAAGGTATTTATTTTCTCTCTCTGTGTATACAAAAGGTATTCACGTGCCCTATGTCTGTTCCCATTGACACATGAAATTAGGATTTACGCTGGGGAATGTGAGAAGAAAATTATTTGAATGGATGGTTCATTCTAAATCTCTTTAAAATCACTTTGGTCAGTTTTGAATCAAACATTGGCAACAGAAATGTGATGAGAACTTGTAGCACAACTAAAAGCACAAGTTTTTTTAGCACAACTGCTAGTGGATTAAGTTCACCTGTACAATGGTATGTTGTTGTTTTTTATATGTGCTGCAGTAGCATTTGCAGGCTCAAGTAAGATAGAAGCCTTTTTTATAAGAGATGCTGTACAAACACATTGCAAAAGACAATTCAAGCCCTGGAGAGTTCATAGCCCTAACAGAGAGGAAACAATGGCAGAGAGGTCTGAAGCAGCTTTCCAAGGTCACACAGCAGAGGGGCAATGGGTGTAGACATGGGAATAAGACAAGTGCCCCGACCGTGAAGCTGTAATGTTTTCTCTGCAAAACAGATTAGATTTAAAATATGTTCTTGGTAGCATAATACTGGTGATGTCTGTTCTAGCAGAGTCTTAAATGGAGGTTATTAAAGATTATGTAGCAAATAGCGATGGCACTGCTCTGACAATCTTGAAATGAGCAGCATAGTATGAATCATAGCATGGGTCCATTAGCTTATTTTATTTACTGAATGTGAGTGGACACATGTACTTTGATATTCTTGTTGAAAGTTATTGGGTAGCTGTTCAGCAGACTTAAACCATCATAGTGTTATTGATTATTATTTTTTTTTTTGGTGGGAATCATTCTCGTACATTAGTTGACAATCTTGCTTTGTGCTGATTTCAGTCTTGTGATTTTTAACATTTGTAATACATTTTAGCATGCATTTTCACATGTACAAGATACTTACTAATAACTTTGCTCTGTTAATGATACTTTATCTTACTAGGTCTTATATACCAGATATTAAATGAACTGCAAAATGTCTGTCAGTACATCCATCTGGTTCTTTATTTTTAACATTATACAATGAACTGTTTGTGTATTTTTGTATTTGACCCTCTGGGATCTGAAAGTCTGTTCCATTTCCACATATATCCCACATTTCCGACACAGATGGAAAACTTGCAATAACTGAAGAACTGAAATTTAGCCCAGCTATCTTTCACATTTGCTTACAGCAGCCCCTGCAGAATATCCTGGATATTATGAAAATCCCACATGTTGGAAATTTCTAAGAGTTTATTTCCTGTTAAATGAGTACCTTTTAAACAGGCAGTCTGAGTACTTATCTGATTGATAAGACAACATAAAGATGCTTAATGTAAGAAATACAGAGGTTTAGAATAAATGAAGGGTCAGTAACTTTCCTTTTTATAGCACCATAAATAGATTACACCAGAGATCTAATAGATTGCAAGCATTTTCTCAGCTAATATAGGAGTTTCATGTGCTTTCCCCCTCTGGAATATTAGTGTGGATTATAATATTCAGTAGACTGCACCTCCACTTGGAGATCAGTTGCTTTCTTTTTTTTAAAGCAGAAAGTTTTTATCAAAAAGAATGTCAAAAGCCATTTTATGTAAAAGACAAATTTGTAATTAACTGCAGCATTTGCAGGAAATGTTTTGTATAGGGAAGAATGAATATTCAATGCTATTTAATTGTTTATTTAAAACAGCTTAACGAGCTTTGCAAAGGCAGGAAAACACTGAAAAATGTAAACTAGAATGATAAAAATGCTTTGATTATAACTTCTCATTGACTGTCAACAGCCTCTGAGTAAAACACTACATGTGATTGTCTTTTTCAGTAATGGTGTTAATGTAGCTTTCTGAAAACTGCCCTCCTGCTAGTAGTAAGGGTCTAATACCTCTCTAAACCAGCAGTGGTGCTGGTATATGAAGACAGTTTTATCATGATGGCTGATTATTCAGTATAGAATACATCTATTTAAATATGCATGTTGGGAGTAAGAAAAAACATCCCTAGGCTTTCTGAGCTTCCTAATCAAGAAGATGACTTTGACAGTCTCTGTCATTACTACATACTGCTGAGAAGGTACTTATGAGAACTGTTTTCTATGTTTTTTTCTGTATAGACTACTTTAAGAAGAAGGTAGAAACTCTATGTTTTTGATTCTGTCCCCCGTTAATTCTGCTAGTGTTAATCTGAGTAAGAAACTTCTGGCTAAACACTGCTTTCTTGAATATGCATGTACACAGGTTGTAAAGAGAGGGGGAGAAAAAAAAGAAAAAAGTACTCATAATTTTGTGAGTGGAAATATAAAACTCACTTAAAGAAAAAAGTAGCATCTTTTATTGCATAGTAGGAAAGAATCTTTGAAGCTGACAAAGAATAAAAAGAGTTAGAACTTGGGAGAACATTAAAAAAACCAAACCAAAACAGCCCAACCTACAAAAATTGTACAGCAGAGGAAACATGACTCCTATCACCCCACTTGTAAAATATATATTTTCTTTGCAGTACTGTGTATGCTGTATTTGTTCTTCCGTATGCAAACTGGGATAAATCCATACTGCTTGTGACCTCAAATTTGTATTTTCCTCTCTTTCTGCATTAGTTTTCTTTCAAAATGGGAGCTATATTTTACACCTCTCTCTAACCAAAAAGTATGTCATTAAATACAACATAGTCTGTCAAGCAAATAAAGAACTTTAAAAAAAAAAAAAAAGGGGTGGGGCAGGGAGAAGAATAGCAGTTGAATAAATGTAATATTTAGCCACTGCAAGAGCTTTAAATACAGCTAAGCCAAGATTTTCTGCACTATTTTTGTAATATAATATGTGGAGTGTGGTTTGGTGGTTTTTTTTTTTTTTCCCCCTCAAAGGAAGTGTTCTCCATTCTCCCTTTTGATTCCTTATATCCAAGGGCTAATTGAATGTAAATACTAATATAAACTTCTAGATCAAGCATCTTGCTAAACAGCTCTCTCTCTCGAGGTTTTTCATGAAATGTTATGAAAACGGAATTGCACAGCGCTTACTAATTGGGGTAATCTGGGTAGCTGATAAATAAATATGCAGCTAAGGCCAACAGGTGACTGATCCATAGAGAGATTGAGGACTGAAGTTATACTGGTGATATACAGCAAAGCAAATTCTCTGTATTGACCCCAAATTAATTTTTATTCACTTTAACATGGTAGCACAGAAATTAAAAAAAAAAAAAACCAAAAAAACACAACAAACACCAACAAACAAACAAATCCACAAAAAAAAACCCAAAGGAAAGTGGTTTGTTCAGCTAAGGTACCTACTTTTAAAGGGGTTCTGTCAAACTAAGTTGGGGGGTTTTTTTGATTCATTAAGGGGAAACTTTTGCAAATCCTAGGGTCAGTAGAGACAATGTTTTCTTGAAGATTTTGATAAAAACCATTTTGCTTCATTGGGCCCATAATGTTCATAATCTGAACAACACAATATATCACATAGTCTGTTTTTCTATAACTGACCAAACAGTGAAATGTAATATGGAAATAATCTACATTCATTGTGAAAGGTACATTTAATTTTGAGAAGTTCTATTTTAATGATCTAAATGATTGCACCTCAAGTAACGTTGTTGTTGTTCTAATCAGGCTATATTCCTTCAGTGCATGGTGACAGATGCTGTTCTTGATTCCATAGGTGTAATAAAGGGACAACTTCGCTGAATTTGCTGTCACATCATGGGGTGTGGAACAAACTGACTCCAGTTCACCTGGGCATATTGTGCATGTGACATTTAGGATGTGCAAGGCTTTTTTTTAGTTTTTACTTGGCTTTATATTCCAATATAAAACACATTAATGCTAAGATAAAAATCAAAGCAAAATCTAAAATTATTTTTCTTTGAAGTATGTAATGATACATTTAATTACAAATTCAATGAAAACTGAACCTAAATGTGAACAGTGATTCCATAAACACTGAGTATGGAGAAAAAGCTGTTTAATCTTATTCCTTCTTACTATCAGCTGCAATCATTGTTCTAGTAAAGCGTTTGCTGTCTCTTGATATCTGTATCACAGGGTGTTACTCATACTTATTACAAAAACATTTCTGAACAGACACTTGGACTACAGCTCTGTGAAGTGATAATTGCAGGCAGATGCACACTGACAACCACTTCTTTGTTATTTTGTAATGCCTCATGGGTCAAAGAAGAAACAAGAGTAAGTTGGAAAACAAGGATAAGTGGCATATGCAGCAACTGATAAAAGTGAGACATATGGCCCTTTCAAGGCTGGGATCTGTTAGCTCCTCTTGAGAGACTGGCTGGAGAGTAAGAAATGAGTGTCCTGGGAGGAGTGCCGAACACAGGGCAGTGTGGGAGCTAGCCAGCGCTGGCTAGTTCATGGTCTGTAGGCAGCCTGCCCTGTGCCACATGAATGATGTGTAAAAGCATCACAAACAGCCAGGTGTGGGATGCATTTTAGATAAGTATTTTGAACAGTGGAAGTCTTTTCTGGAAATGGTGCACTCTTAAAATTCTCTGAAGAAACCACTTAATTTTGCAGTCTTGAAAATCTTTGTGCAATGTTTCATTAAGAACTCAGATTTCTAGCTGCTGATAGGCTGCGAGCCTTCATAAGTTCTTTTCTTAGGTTATTCACAAAATTTTGCAGCATTTGTTCTCTCCCAAACCTTAGTATTCTACAGTGTGAAACCAAAAAAAACCTGTCTTCTCAACCACTGTGTTATCTGTTCCCTGCATTTCACTTCTAAAAATTGCCATTTTATCTATGAATTCTGGGAGGGAGAATCCAAAGTTGCATAAATGACGTACGGATAGCGGAGGGGGTGGGGAAAGAAAAGAGGAAAAGAAAAAAAAAGAAATTCACACTAGCAATCTCCAGGTGGTTTTGAGTGGAATGTCAAATAAACCAAGCCATGATAGCTGAAGAACTATTAAAAAAAAAAAAAAAAAGTTTCTATTTGCATAGGTCATACAACTGAAAAACGACCAAAAGTAGTTTGTTATCGAAGTTACTACATAGAAGCATGGCTACAAGTTCAAAAAGAACAAGGTGTTTTCCAGTATTACCACAGACTCCTATTTAGTTGTGTCTGAAAATGAAGATGTCGCCTACTGACCTGCTGGATTACTTGCGTTTGGGAACAATTCTAAAAATCATGGTGCTATTTCACATTGATTCATTAGATCTGCACGGAATGTGGGAAGTCCATCTCACAAAATATTTTAAAGTTCGGCTTTGTTATAGATCACAATCTTTTGCCACATTTGTCTCTAAGATACAATTTTTAGAATAGCTGGAAAATTTCAAGTGGCTAGAAAATTATGTTGAATTTTTTTTTCTATGAACTCTGTCTTTGCACCCTAGTATAAAGAAATCATTCTTGAATTAGCCTACAAAGTAACCTTGCTACAGGGTACACTGAGTAGTTTAAGCATTTATTAACCTTTAACTCTTTCCTACACCTTCCCCCTCCCCAGGATGCCTTTGAGATAATGGCTGAAAATTATGAGTTCAGAGAAAATGAAATATTCTGCCTGGAATTTCTGAGAGCAGCTTCTGTACTGAAATTTCTTCCATTTCCAGTAACCAGAATGAAAGATATACAAGGGTTGCCCTGCATGGGAGACCAAGTCAGAGATCTTATTGAGGTACGTAACTCTGAATTATCTGCCAATTAATTCTTTTACAGATGTACTTTTAGATGTCACAGAGTGCTTCATTGATATCTGTGTGTATTTACACAACCTTCTTTATTTCCATTATATAATCCTTATTAGTAAGCATGCAACGATTTCTGGAAACCTTCTGTAGTAACATAAGTTTCTGTCATAGAACCTTCTCCTTTAGAAATAAAGGTAACTAATGAATAAATACAAATTAGTAAATAATGCAGCATCTTCTTTGTATGTAATTTTAAAAGGCTCACTCTGATTTGGATGTGACAGGCTAACTGTTAACAGTTTTGTTCATGTGACTTCTGGCCTCGGTCACATGACTTTGCTCACCTGAATGCTTTATTAGAAATAATAATTTTGCAAAACTGGTAAATATTTTAGTACTTCAATGTTAAATCTTACCTCGCTATGAGTTATAGCAGAGCCTTTTATCTAGGTGATGGATAAACGTTACATTCTTCCTGGAGCTTTAAGTATTCCCTGCATTTTTTAAAATTCTTAACCTTTTCAGGACCCCACATCTTGGGTGTTGTTATTCCTGCAGGCAGCTGATCCGGTCTCAGCTGTCTTGGAGCGGTCATTGCTGAGTGGTGATTCACTCTGGCTGTGAATCCACCAGTTAAGAATGTAGCCTCTGAAGTGCTCTTTGTACCTGCTACCTGGGGCCTGGGAAGTCAATTATGATCCCACAGAAAATAGGATGATTGGTGAGAGTTTTTTTTTGGTGTGGTGATTTTTTGGTTTGTGCTTTTTTTGTGTGTGTGTGGTGTGGGTTTTTTTTTTTTTTTTTAGCTTTTATCAGGAAGACTGAAGGAACTGTACACTCATGAAAAAAATATATCTGTTCTTACAATGCTCTTAAGAGAAATAAACTCAACTAAATAATGCAATCTAATTTTCAGGACAACTCATTGATAGCTTATGATAAATAACTGCTTTCTGGCTGTGAATTTATGAGTAAATAAGTACTGTGAAATATATTCCATGGTCCCAGATTCTACTTTATCCTTGAGTAAATTTATGAGTAAATAAGTACTGTGAAATTTATTCTATGGTTCCAGTTTCTCCTTCATCCTTCAGCAATTTTCTGTCTCAAAAAAGATTGCAGAATTTGATCCTAATGGAATAAAACAATATGCTCTCTAGGGATGCTATTCATGTTTGCACAGGTTGATAAGACTTTCTCTGAGATCATTTTACTAAATCTTACCATAATCTTGATTATTTTTACATTTGTTTTTTAAGTAACGTTTTTCTTTTTTTAGGAGATTATTGAAGAAGGAGAGAGTTCTAGAGTTAAAGAAGTGTTAAATGATGAACGATACAAATCATTTAAGGTAAATCTTTTGAGGTTTGAGGTTTGGAGCTGCTCAAAATTGCATATATTTTCTGCTGTTTAGTAGAGTTTAGGCATAACCATCAATTTTATTATAAAGGAACACCCAATATCAAGTATGAAGAAAGAAATGTCTAGAATAAAGAGAAAGAGGGAGAGAGAAATTGTGATAGAGTAAGGAAACAAAGGTGAAATCAGTTACCTTACTAATTAATGCATACACAGTTGCTCTTAATCTTGAACTAAACAATCTATTTTTCCTGAAAACTAATGTAATGCATACCCTTTGCTTTAAGTTTAACCCAACGTTGAGTTTATTTTTTCCTCAGTTGATTATCTTTATAACACTACACTATCTTATTCTGGCATTAAGATAATACTAGCTGAAGAAGATGACTCAGATCTATTTTAATTATCTTCTGTGTGAGACAGAAGGAAGAGGAATGGAGATATTTCTTTGTTAGGCAGATTGTAGGTTCAGAGTCATGATCACAATTCTTCATAGTTACAGGGAATCTAAAACTAATGTATAAATCTAAATGTATTCCTATCTATAGGAATCTAAAATGTATTCCCATTTCTTACTTATTCAGTGAATTTTCCACTGGAAAAATATTTTTTCAATTTTAACTGCAGTTTTAATCTCTAAAGATATCCTGTTTGTGTCTTCAGAAAAAAATTAATTGGGGTGTAAAAGGAATGGGACTGTTTCATTCTCCCCTGTATTACTCACTTTTACTTCAGCTATTGAAAGGCTCTTCCATTCTTCCTGACCCATAGTACAAGTATAAAAGATGTTCAGTGATAGCTGTTGATGCCATCTGTTTCAATACTCAGAAAAAAGATGTAGATTCACATGTATGGCAGGATGCAGGAACCAAACTTGCCTATTAATTGTGATAAAGACTGAGGATCAGCTATTAAATCTTATGGTTTGGGGTTTAAGAAAATTTTGTGGAGATTAGAATAAAAACTATCAGGGGACAGGTTATCTCAAATATACTTTATGCCTTGTTTCACATGCTAAATTGCAACAAGCTCATGTGGCTCTCTTGTTAGTTGAGCACAGTCTCAACATATCTGCTAAATTGGCTGTAGTTAATTTTTCCCAATAATTTTTTCTCTGTTTCTAAGAAAGCCAAGAAGATTCCCATAATATTGGTGAATTCCTAAATTTTAATGGTTAGTATGGTTCTGGTAACTGCTCCAAATCACTCATCATGACTTAAAATATCACTGCTGGTCCCAGGGCAGTTATCAAATGATTGGAATAAATTATACAGTCTGTTTTAGATGCAGGGTACATGAATGATATGGTCAGTTTTCCTCCTTTTAGAAGTGGAAGCTGCAGAGAACAAGTTCATATAAATCACTTCCACCAGCTGAAAAAGAACAGTGCTTGCATACACAATTGAATAAATGGGCTACCTGCTACCCTTGGAGTTTCTCTAAATTGACATCTATAAATACACTGACTAATAATGGATCTCAGTATGTAAAGAAAAGTGTCCTTTTTTCCCTAAAATTTAGACAGTGGCATAGAATAATTTTCTTTCGTTCTCTATCCCAGTATTAATTAAGCCTCTTGGAATCATTCTAAACCCTGTAATGGACCCTTTTGAAAATCTTTTAGCAGTAGCAATAACATTAAAAGATAACAATCTAAGTATTTTAAAAATCACATTCTTTCATAAACACCCATGATTCAGACAAAGAATAGGTAATTTTACCCATTATATAGAAAATGTAAGGTAATCCCTATTCAGTATTATCCAAGATTTTAATTTTTCTCTTTTCATTATCTAAATTATTTCCAAGGAATTAATCCTATTAGAAAAACACAAAATAAAGCTTGCATGGTTAGAATTCATAGGTTGTAGATTCAATGGAAAACAGCAGTTATTTGTGTCTTACACAGCTAGTCATTGAATTCTATAAAAGTACAAAGAAACTATTGAAAGCTTCAGTATTGACAAACTGAACATAAGGAACGTGCTTTTGAGCAAGCATGAAAGTTTTCCCGCTTGCTTTCATATTACTGTTCATCTGAAATATTGATCCACTGAATAATGCTTACAACAGTGACATTTTTGCTTTACATCCTTTCTTGGGGAATAAGTTGATGTACAAAACTACTTTGGAATAAATGGAATATAACCATGCTAAAACTTCAGAGAATGGTAGATTTGGGCTTTTTAATTTTTTTTTTTTTCAGTGGGTAAACAAGTGAAATCTGTACTACAAATAAGATGTATGAGGAATTTAGCTTGGCTGATGTGAGGACTGAAGAATTGTAAGACTGCTTATAATATGCAAGCAAAGAAAAATTGCTATTTGTACTTGAAATTGAATCTCATTTTGGGAAACGATATTGAGTGTGACTTCAGATAAAGACTACTATCCTTCAAACCTTAGTTGAAAGTGTTTATTTAGGTAAATCACATAAAGATGCTGGGGCTACTACTGTATTATTGTTTAGATTTCCCTTTAATGTGAACTGTCCATGTATAAAAACAATTGCATCTTCATTGTAACTCTGCAAAGAAAGGAAGTTGAATCTGCATGTTCGTATTATGCTACCATTTATCTTCAATGTAGGATAAGCTCTGCCCACTATTTCCTCTATGAAATCTCGTTGTTACCTACATGTTGTTAATTCACTGCTCCTTTAGAAAACAAGACTGAGATGTGTGTTCTTCTGCTGACTTTAGCAATTTACTTCAGTCTTTGGAGTGGGAGTGAAGACATCTGAGAAATGGTACAGAATGGGTTTACGAACAGTGGAAGAGATAAAAGCTTGCAAGACCCTGAAGCTGTCAAAAATGCAGAAAGCAGGTAAGGTGAAAGTCTCATAATTGATAACAGAATCAGAGAAGGAGATGAAGTTCATTTATACATCCATTTTCTTGCTGCAGTGTTTTGTGAATATTAAATTATTAGCTTAAAATGATATTTGGACTAACAGAGCTCCTAATTAAAAATGGTGTCATTCAAAACATGTGAATATGCACACTTTTTTAATTGCTTACACAGATACACAATGAAATCTGCTCTTATACACAAAACTATTAATGTGTCATTATTGCACAGGTTGTGAAAAAATTACGTTAGGAAATCATAGAACTACTGTTCAGAGCAGACCTGCCTCCTCCAAGGCAACCATGCTTGAGTGATAAATCAAGACTTGTAATAAAGTACTTGTAAAACTACTTCCATAATCCTCGCAAGTCTTAACTCTAAAGTGTGAAACGTAGTCAAATGAATAATGTTACTTCCCCATGGATTGTTTTTTTTGGTGCATGCACCATTTCCCTAAATAAAGGAAGTAATTTAAACAAAGGAATTAGTTCTGTTAAGGAGAGGAGTTTATATAAAGTGGTATTAAAATAATGTAATTTTAGTTTTGCATTAAACCTATGTGTGTTACATCACCTCAGAATCCCTTAGATAAGCTTGCACACATTCATGTTCTTTTGTCCTTTTTTCTTTTACATATCATACTCAAACGTGTGAAGCAAGCTGCAGGACAGGGCTCTTTTGATACAAACTCTGTGATCAAACATAAAGTTAGCTGGGGTATTTCACATACATCTGAGCCCTGTACTTGGCTAGAACCCCTTCCTTTCAGGAAGAACACATTTGTACAGAAATGCCATTGATGGGAGCTGGTAGGGAACTCAGGGTAACTTATAAATATTCAGGTTCTCAGCAAGCCGAGCAATTATCCTGACTGCTGTGTTGTTATAAATTGTAACTGCTGTAACAAATTATGATGACAAAAATCTACATAAACTGTAAGGACAAAGATGGGGAAGGAAGAGGCTGTATCTTGCCTCTGATCCCCCACACCCATGGTAGGAGGGTGAATCCAGAAATGGTGGGGATGAAGGAAAAGATTCCTGAAGAGGCTGGATCAAAAGAAAAACCTATAGTTTCCAGGTTCAAGATCAAGAATTTCCTAATTCTTGCCAGTAGAAAGGTTTCCCTTGCCCATGATACGAGTTGTGTGGTTTAATCCCTTGGTGAGAGGTGTCTGTTCACAGGGGGCTTACATAACACTATGTAGATTTTGATAATTCCACAGAGTGATCAGCATTTTTTTGCCTTTGACTTCCAGGGTTTCTCTACTATGAGGACCTTGTTAGCTGTGTATCTAAAGCAGATGCGGATGCAGTAAGCTTGATTGTCAAGAATACTGTGTGTAAGTTTCTACCAGATGCTTTAGTTACCATAACCGGTGGTTTCAGGAGGTGAGTGAAAACAAATGAGATCACTTGGCTATTTTATTCATGTACGCACAAAATGATGTTTGTTTCTTGGAAAAATCAAAGAAGTTTACTGGGAAAGTGTCAGGGTTTGTGGTCAATGGTTGTTTTTGTCTTTTTTCTTTTTTTTTTTTTTTTTTTAAAGGGAAAGCAATCGTGACATTCCCAAGTTCCTGTGTTTTATTACTATAGATGGTTGGTTTGTCAGAACAAAAACTATCTTAGCTTGCTGGAAAATTGATGTTTAGATCGGATGCTATACTTGGGCATATTTTTTTTTTCTTATTTAGTGGATCTGAATTCCCAAGGCTGACACTATTGTAAGACCGTGCCTGAAAAAAGATATGACAGCATTAAGGCTATATTGTGCTTAGTTGTTGGTGTGGTTTTTTTCTTCTTTGGTGTTCTTTTTGGTTTTTTTAATTATTATTATTTGTTTGGGGTTTTTGTTTGTTTCGTTGTTTTCTTGTTTTAAAGAGAACTTGGTCACATGACATTGAAGTATGCTAAGACAGTTTGTAGTGTTAGAAGTACACATTGCAGTAAATGTATACATTGCACTGACTAAACTGAATATACACTAACCT
Source organism: Eurypyga helias (assembly GCF_000690775.1). NCBI lineage: Eukaryota > Metazoa > Chordata > Aves > Eurypygiformes > Eurypygidae > Eurypyga > Eurypyga helias. The sequence continues at coordinate 107,853 of NW_010269913.1, forward strand.
CTGTATGGATAGGGTGATCTCAGAATTTCGTTCCTAAAGCTCTGTAAAACCAAACCAGAAGCTGTTGCTAGGTACATACACTATTCATTCTTTCAGCATGTACTCGAGAGCTGTCCAGGAGTCATACAGCTTCAGGGTTGAGACTGGGAATAGTCTTTAAGGAGTATCAGGTTCCTTGCTCTCTACTCAATCCCCCATTAGGTCACTGCTTGTACTACCTGTTGTGCTCATGAACCAAAAAAAAAACCCCAAACCTTAACATGTTAAGTCTCTTGCTGCTTAATTTGTTATTTTGTGAAATGGTTTGAGTTATCTAGGTTTGAAGGTTTGGTTTGAAGTGTCTTTATAGGCACTTATATTTTAATTACTGAACTGCAATAGAGTTTACTACATCAGTACTTTTTTGACTGTCATATAGTGGCAGTATTCATCAGCATGAAGTATGTTTAAGCTCACTATCTCAGTTTTCAATTAACAAATTATTATTTCTTTCATCATTATGTAAATATTTTAATAAAAGCAGTAGGCAAATTTTATTAATTAAATGACTTGATTCTCCTATATTACACCTTGTATGTTACTAATATAAGAGAAAAAAAGAGCTCATGATTGCTGTGAATAATTTATTAATTCCCCAGGACCCAGATTTGTTTTGTTTTGTGTATCTGTTTCATAACTTGGAAAAAATAAGCAGTTGATTGTGTTCCTCCAGTTTTGATTGGAGAGTTGAAAGTCAGGAGTCTCATAAACCTTACTTACTATGTGGGAGAACTGAATGAATTACAAAGAACAGAACTCTGATCAGTGATCTGCAGTCATGGAGATTCAATAGGGTAGAGATGAAATACAGGAGAGAGACATTCTTTGTGCCAAACTTATCAAACAAACCTGTAGCTGCATATATTTAATGAATTACTAGACCTTTTCCATTAGATTCCTAAAATGTCATGAAATCAGATGTTGCATTAATCAAAACTAGGAATAAAATAGTATAAAATTCAAGTGAATAATAGCTTTTTTCTTTTTTTTTTTTTTTTTTGAAACACCAGCTAACTTGTTCACAGACTTTTCTTTGGTCTGATTTAGCTTTCACCTTTAGTCTTCCTTACTGCTTCTTGAACTATCTTAATGATAGTTGTTGTTTACAACAGCCATAGTCAAGGATGGTGGTAGATGAATCATGTTTTGGGTATAAATGAAAGACCAGTTCAAACACAAGAGAAGCCACTGTCTAGAGTATAAAAACATCAGTGCGTGAATTCCTCTGTAGCCAAATTGCAAGCACAAGTGCTGGAACACATTGGCTAGTAGCTGCATGTTAGAGAGCAACAGGAAAACAAAGAAGAGGATGGTCAATAGACAGTGAAAATGGAGCCTTGAAGAGACGAGACAACGATATTTTGAGCACAGGTTTGGCTGGTATTCTGGAGACTCTTAGGACACCGATCACTGCTTGTATCGAGGAAGCAGGATTGCAGGATTAAGCCAGTAGTCATCCATTTGCAGATCTTGTAGTAATAGAAACTGTTGTTTCTGTATTTCTAATTCAGAATAGTGGAAGATTCATGGGGGGAAAAAGGGACCACAGAGATGAAGTGAAAATCAAATTACTACTATATATGTGTTTTAATCAAAATACCAGGCCTACATGCTCTTAAAGTAAGACACGAAAACTGGAAAAGCTAGTGCAATCTTACTGAGAACATACCAAGGCCTGTTTCTATGACCAGGTGTGTGTACAATTAATTTCGCCTTTTGTTCTAATATTCTGTAGTTTCAGCTAAGCTTCCAAATTCCCTCTTTTACCTCTTCTCAGGGGTCATGTTACTGAAGCAGACTTCAGTGTCTGCTCCTTCCTTGATGCCTTTTCTTTCCTATTCTTCCATCTCTCTGCCTGTCTTCACAAAACAATAGCTCATAAAATATCTTTAATCAGAATTGCCTTCCTTGTGGTTTTGGTTGGAAGTGGCAATATACTGTGTTTGACTGAAGGCAGCTCTCCCTTCAGCTGTCTGAATCCCTAAAGGACATAGAAGTAACTGAAATAAAGGGTCATGATGGCAACCCTTCAGTATCTCCCTAATTTGAAATCATTGAGAAGTGGAAATGAATAAATTAATGCCTTTGCTACTACCCTACAGAAACAACTATCTATCTGCCTGTAAAACATATTCCTTGGTATAGTTTCATGTGAGAGAATTTCAGGTGGTTTTTTTGGTGTTTTCTTTAAATATTTTTCTGACACTTATCTGGGTCATTTTGAAACAGAAATTACAACACTGAAATGCATGGAAATATGGAAGTAGAACAATTGTAGTTATGAAATAAATAAATCACACCCAGAGGGTGTGGAATGCATTTCATTGTCTATCTAGTCAGGCCTATCAGCTTGACTATAGAGAAGGAACTATTAAAGATGCTGATAATGCAACATAAAGCATACCATGTCTGATGCTATCAGAAAGACTGAATTTACTGTGCATTCTATTTGAATCAGGAATGGGCATGGCATTATTTTCAGAGCTCAGCCTCTCTTACTTTGAATTGCTGAGATTTAAGGCTGTTTTTCTTCTTAAAGTTAGACAGATTTTGAGGTGGGGAATAGCACCTCATACTACAACTTACAAAAGCTGTTGAGGGTGAAGTTTCCCTTCAAACACTGAGTTAGAGAGGCCCTGGGATGGGGAGGAAAGAAACTTTATTTTAGTGTGCAACATCCTTGATTAATACTGTGTTTGTACCAACTATATCCAAGGCACGACTGTAGTTTAGGCTAATACAAGTCATCACTTTTAAATGAGAGTTAAACTGAATGTGATAACTTTTTTTCCCTGGTTATTAAAAATGTAATTTTATTCTATTAAGTGACTCAAGGATTTTTCAGTAGTAAAAGCATTATCTCATCTTGTATATATTACTGCACATTACAGAAAATCTGATATGTATTAGCAGTCTGTTAATGCTAATATAAATATTGTCATTGTTGCACAGTTGTTAGTAATGACAAGTAGACAGAAAACTTCACACTAGATTTCATGGCAGTGAAACTGGGGTAGTTTTCACCCTTTCTCCAGTAGCTCCATGTTAACATACAGCTTCACAGTGACTCCAAGAAAAGGTTGTCAAGTGCTGAATTATTATACGTTCTGCAAGATCCCAGATTTTTGCTAACTTGATTTATCTGCTGATATTTTGTTTTGCCACATGATGTGAACTAGATTGAAGGCTTCTTAAGAGCAGAAATACTTGGAGAAATCATTGCATAGTATATAGATTCAATCTCTGTAATGATTATTCATATATTAATGCACACACCCACAAAACCCAAAATTGACTGGAATTTATAAAAATATCTGGAATAAGAATTAAATTTAATATGAAGAATTTCATTTTAGATGAGTTTTCATATTGCAGTTGTTAAGGTGTCCAAGTGTATTGGGCAATGCATCAAGCAGGATAGCTAGTGCCTATTGTGTATTATTTGTCTTGGTGTGATGCTGATTCCTGCATCCTTCATCAGTCTTCAGGGAAGTTTTGTCTCAGATGCTATTATTAAATTCTGTTCTAACATGAGCCTGATTGTAGTTCAATATCTCCTTCTTTGAATTTTATATTATCTTCTAGAAATCGGGATCTGAGGCTCTGAAGGTAACGGATGTTAACAGAAAAGCAGTGAAGAAAGCAAAGGATAGGGTCAGTGAGTTTATCAGGAAGCACTGCCATGCTTTTGTATGTTACAGCGTAAAAGTTTCCTGTGTGCAGTGACATTTCCTGCAAGGCAAAGGAATGCATAAAGTAATGACATGACACACGACTCTGGTCTTCCCTGTTGTGTATCAAGAAAATATTTAACGATACCTCTCCCTTGCTTCTCAGAAATAAAGTAAAATGAAATAGCTGGGACAAAGAAACACTTCCAGAGATTATTTTACAGGCTCACACACTGAAGAACAACGAATGTTATTGTGGCACCTTCATTTCAGAAGTGAGACTTCCATAAGGCATCTGAAATCACAATTATCTGATTCTATTGACACATGCTCATAAATGAAAGAATATGAGGAAGAATGTATGAAGAATATTATACTTCTCAAGCTCTTGGTATATACTCGAGACTTCGTAGTTTATTTAACTGAGCTAGTCATGTGGTCTCTGACTGAATTTCTTGATAAATTGTGATAAAAAGCACTGTTTGACCTTTTCATATTGGATATTCCTAATAAAAGGATTCTTTAGCAGACTGTAGAGGGTAGAACACCTGACATGACTACAAATCTTTATTAGGTTCAGAGAAATAAATGTAGCTGAAGTCTTATTACACAAATTGTTTTCTTTCTGCTCAGATCTAGGATTAAGATAGTGCCAAACTTCAAATCTATATAATTAATTTAGCAAAAGCTGCTTTCATTAAGTTTTTAGACAAATTCCGAAGCAGAGGTTCTCTATTCTACTCGCCCCTTGTCATTATAGTGTATCTTAGCATCTACAGTGTTTTTAGATAGTTATTTCTATGCTTTTTTACTCCAAAATCCAAGCTATAGTGAGGAAAAGATATAAGCTGTACGCAGCTGCTCAAGCTCAAATACTGTAATTTCTGCTCACTTTCTTTGACTGCTATTTATTATAAGAAGTAAATTTTAAATCTGCTGTTATTTAATTTTGTCAGGAAGAAACCTGCTATAAAGGAGCTGTGAGGCAAGCTGCTCATTGAACATTTGAACTGATATGGTAGTTTGCACACAGCCTAATTTAAGCAGTTCCTAGAAGAATCTAGCAATTCTTCCAGCAAAAGCCTCAAAGAAACTGCTTGGATATCACTCATGAGCACAGCTTTGCCTCTGATAAACTGTAGTCCATTTTGGATGAGGCTTTTAACCTGGACATATTCTAATCTGATCTGGTTGGTCTTAAAGCTTAATAAAATACCAAACTCTTAAGTTTAGAAGTGTTTGACCTTGAGGTGTTGGCATGCTCTGAATAAAAATATTCTGTGGCAGGAGTTAGAGGCACTACAACTGGGGAAGAATAGAGGTCATCAGTAGTTTCTGCTTCTAAGTTCCTGTAAACCATTAAAAAATAAGTTGAGAAAGGAGAAAATAATTTTTATCTGAGTTAATGGCTAGCTAAGTCAATTTAGAAGATAATCTATTAGAGTAATTCAGACACTTCCTTTTGTCATTAGAGCTTTGATTATTTTTCCACTCATTTCATCTGTTATTAGTCATGATGAATCATGAAGTAGAAGCTGATGAATAAGGTATCTGGGAGTCATGGACAAAAAGGACTTTGTAAGAATCCATGAGGCAGTTGAATACTCCACACAGTATATTGTTTGAAAGACCTGTTGATTCAAGATTTTTACACTCCCTACTCTACTCAAACTTTTACTGCTTTCAGAGGTTTTATCAGTTCATTAGAAGGATGCCGTTTAGTTACATCTCTCTCATCTCTCCAAAGCTAATTCAGGTGTTGGGTCCATAGTGGAGATGGCAGTGCTGCTGATTTCTGTGAGGTTTTATGCTGTTTATGTAGAGCCAGAAACTTCCTGGATTAGCCTTACAGTTTCCATGATAACCTACACCTGCTGGAATGCATTTGTAACAACTTCAGTGGTGTTCGGCACTTTCTGTATCCTATCAACTCGGCCTCAGGTTGCACCAGGGGAGGTTTAGATTGGATATTAGAAAACTTTTCTTCATGGGAAGGGTTGTCAAGGATTGGAACGGGCTGCCCAGAGAGGTGATTGAATCACAATCCCTGGAGGTTTTTGAAGTTGTGTGTATGAGGCATGTAGGGACATAGTTTAGTAGTGGACTTGGCAGTGTTAGGTTAATAGTTGGACTTGATGATCATAAAGGTGTTTTCCAACCTAAACGATTCTATAAGTCTATGAACACGGATGATGACTACTACTATGTAAGCCAGAGCAATACAAATAATGTTTATACAGCAAGGTATGAAATCCCAGATTATATTGTTTTAGGACTATTGCAACAATGCTTTCTGTATTAACATTTTTTTTTAACTGAATTGGAAAAAACGAGAATGAAGCCAAAACTGCGGATAATGTATTTCCTTGTGAGGCAGTCAATCTGAAGTTTTAGTTATGCAGTGGTATGTGACCAGATTTGTCACTGTTTTAATTCTAGACAAAGTTTTACATGAAACAGGTTAAAATCTTTAAAATTACTGTACTAATGATGGCTTTGTACTATTTACAATATTCGTCGTTACACAGAGCGCAAGGAATATTGGCAGTACGCTTGTCAAATTACAAAGGCAAGCTTGTAGAGACAAGGCATTTTATCACAAGTACACCACTAGGAGTAAGAAAAGGTATTGTCTTAAAATCAGATTGTTTCTTTACAGTTCACATAAAAGTAGTGTTTTATTCATTTGATATCCAAATCTGATATTCAGTGTTAAAATGAAAGCCAAATTCTGCAATTTCTAGTAAAGTCACAGAAATTTCTAGAGTAATAGCTAAATTCCCAAGATTCTAACTGGTTTTGTCCACAGATTTTAAGTAGACTGCCTTTTCCTATAGAAAGTTATTCTAAAAGAGTGTATGAGACAAAGTTGCTAGATGAGCTTCGTCTGATAACTACATAGATCAATTTGGCCATTATTAGAGGCAGAAATGCCCTGTTACAGAGAATCCTGTTGATAGATGTGGCAAGATGCACAATTTTAAAACCAGCAGCAATAAAATAAAGTGAGTCAGGGTAAGTGGGAAACTTGCCATGAGCAGATAATTTATGTATGTATATGTATGTGTGTATAGAGTAATAATACGTATATATAAAGACTCTATATATGAAGAAAGAACAGAATGTCAGCTCATACTGGTATGCAAAGAATTTTTCTCCTTTTGTTTTTTTCTGATTTGCCCTTTAAGATCACTTTCAATCATTTTTGGTACATAAGGGTCAGCCATTTGGCAATTATAGGTTTCTGAATTATATGGAAATATTTTTAGAATGCTTGCCACTGCATAAACCCAAAGTGTTAATGGCTTCACTAAGTCAAATTAAATTTTAATGGCTGTGGTTTAATTTTTCTTTTAGCCCGTTCGCATCCTTTAAGTAGCATTAAATGTGATTCAGTTGTCTTCTAATGTCACAGCTGACCTGAATAGCCTTTTCAATTAGCCTTTTAGATGAAGCAGATCTGATACATTTTAAATAAATAAAGTTTTCTTTTTATTGGTTAAATGCTGATATTCACAGATCATTTAATCCATTTATTGAGATGCAATGTCAAAAGAACAACAATTTCTTTGTGCAATGCTGGTGAATAATGAATGTGTAGAGATGAGACAAAAAATCATGACATCTTTGTTTTGTAAGTGAATGAAGAGAAGGAGAGGAACTCAAGAAGACCTATTTACAATTTTACGAAAGATGCATGACTGAGAAATGAAGAAAACTATTTGCCAAGAAGTTACATATTGAAAACATTTTAGGAAATAGTGAGAAATATACTGAGCTAACAATGCACATTCCCCTCAGATTTATTCTGATATCTTGTAAATAATCTAATCTCTAAACAATAGATGGATGTCCCATGTTTTTTAAATCTGCTCATTCTATATTAATGTAGTATGTTTTAATTTAATCTTTTAATGGATTATTTTAGTGTTTGTGATGCAATATGCTTTTTACTTATACAAAAAGTAATTGAAATTTTTAGAAATCTACCGTGGTTCATTCAAAAGCATCTTTGATGTTTCCATAATTCTGTTTGATGTTTGTTCTCATATTTGGATGACAGTTTCTCAAAACTTCACTTTGTAACAGCGACGGCCTACTGTGATAAAACCTTCAGTGTGTATGGGGGCAGGCGTGGGGAAAGAGGCTTCTGGGTTTACTGCTCAGCATGGGATACAACAAAAACAATCTGGGTTGTCTGTTATGTAGAAGAGCTGGGCTGAGGATGATTTGGACTGTAGATGTATCATTTCCAGTTGCTTTGGTTATTAAAGTGCAAGAGAATGATGGTGTTATTAGCTAGAGAAAATTTCAGCACTGACTTAATTTTTGCTAGTTTAGTTGCTTGTGTGTGTCACATTATAAGCCTGCCCACAAACAACTTCCTCCTGATGTAAAATCCTAGCTTTGAAACAAATAGCAGTCTATCATGACGGCTGGCTCATTAGACTCACCTATGTGGAAAGAAGTGGTGACAGCTGTCAGTATGAATAACAGTACTCCCAACTCCAAACTCCAGCAGCTTGTGCAGTGGCACTCCTTAAGATAATATACCGTTAGAATTCCAAAATGTTAAAACATATTTTGCATTATTTACACAGCTTTCTAGACAGGTTTACCAAAATGAATGTCTTGAAAAGTTATAAAGGGGGTTATAATGCAACTATTTATAGTCCCAGTATATCAATTAAATATACTTAATCACCTATGTTCTACTGACCTTTCCCATTTTTAAACCATTGACAGTAAAGATTGTTTTAATTTTTATTATGCTAGGTTAACTAAAATTTATTCAGCATTTTAGAACAATTAATGTATGCAGTACTGATTACTATTAGGACTATGAAAACAAAACATGTAAATTACTAAGTTTGGTATGACTTATATTGAAAACACTTTGGTTTTTTGGCAGGGGAAATGGTCTGCCTTTCCTTGAACATGATTCTTCCAATATGCAAACATGTTCGGTTTTTTTTTCATTGAGCATAAAACAGACATTCAATAAGCTCGCAAAAGGTATTTTGTACAGGAGACAGGAATTGATGCTGATATAGTTTGAATAGGATATAATTTCATCCAAAAAATCACATCAAGTCCCAGGCATTATTATAACATGTAGCCTGGGGCTGGGACAGGGGGGCAGGTTGCATAATACAAACATGTATTAAAATTGATTTATCAGTATGATTTTTATAAGCTCGAAAATCTGCTTCCTACACTAAGGGTGAACTGTTGCTCTTTGAATATTTCGGTAATTTGGGAGTAGATTAGTATATGTCATGGGGGAATAAAAGCTGTTCTGATTAAAAGGAAACTGTACAAATAATTGGTACCTAACATTAACATGTACAGAGATGTATTCACAGGCTGAATGAGCTTCATTTTCAAAATCTGTACAGAGAATGACAAGTAATTCTGTACAAGAAAATTTCAGGCAAGATCAATGATGATAACCTTAGGACTGTTCCATAGCAGTTGTGTTATATGTGCTGCAGTTAATTTGAAGTGCATAAAACAGGGGTCTTGCAGTTTTCAGACTCATTCTTTTTCATGCTACTGATGTTAGATATAATGTAATAGGAATACGATAAAGAGAGAATATGAATATCTAATTTTTAGTAAGTTGTGATTTTATCACATGCTTTACTATGTGTAAAAAACATTTTATTCACTGAAGATTTGATTAACTGGTTTTGGAATTTTATTTTAGTGGCTCTTTACTAATGGTTTGTTGCCCCCCCCCTTTTTTTTTTTAATACTGGGGGACAGGAAAATTTGTATATTACTATTTGAGAAGAAGTTTGATGAAAGAGGTTGCTGACAATGTGAGTGGTTTAGAACAGTTTTTTACCCAGAAACTAAGACAGTGAATGAAATAGATCATATGTTTATATTTAGCGTTAGTTGGAAAATAAGTGTTTATAAGTACTATTTGATTTCTATGAAAATTTTCAATTCCTTATTGAAGAACTGGACAGAAATATCATTCTCTTGCTTGGTAGGGGATATAATTCAAGTGATTTCTATTTCTTTAGTGAAATGAATTCTTTAGTCACAATTTCTCATTCGTGACAAGCCTCAGCTATAGAAGTATCATACAATATTGTGTCATTTTACCTAAAGACAGGGTATGTGCATCATGGAAGAGATACTCAGAGGCACAGAAACCTCTGTGAAGCGATTAAGATCACTGGAATATCTTGACTCAAATTTTGGCCAAGAAATTGGAATGACAACTTGGATTAAAAGGTTTCTTTCTCATTTATATTTAACTTTCCATACAAATCCTTCTATTTTCTCTCATTTTCCTGAACAACTTTGCTAAATCCTCATTGTAAATAATAGATTGAGTGATTAGAGAGAGAATAAACTGTCAACTATAATTATCTTTCAGAATTTGTAGGAAAATCAAACACCAGCAAATATTTTCCAGTTATTAGTGATTTTTTAAATTGTGGGTTTTTTTGCCTTTTACATGGATATTCTGGGTATGCATCATATTTTCAAATACTGTCTCTTATAAACATTTGGCATGAAGACAGCTAATACCATGCGTTGATTTCTTAAATGTCCAGCCAGTGAATTTAAACAGAACAATTTTAATACTCAGTCCAGGAAGTATGTTGAAGTAGGATATTTAATATATACTACTTGAAAAGTATTTTCTGTAAATGGATGAGCACTAAGGGTTTTACAGGCTGTCTCACAAATAAATAGCTATAGAGTAAAATATATTCATGATAGTACATAAAACTGGTAAGTAAAAATCTTCTAAAAGTTATAGAGCATTAGGTACAAGGTGGACTATTAAGGTAGTGGAATATATTCAGGGAAACATGAAGTAGCAAGATAAAAAGAGAGACAAGATATTTCAGATAACGTGGTAGGATAAAAGAAAAACATAAAGAACAAGAGGTCAAATCAAAGACATACATGGCTGTGATGAGATAGGGATGCATAGTTCGTTAGACAGCCCTGTTCCTTAGATTTTATATATAAAATAGTTTCATTTGGGTTCACCGGCTAAAAAGAGGATGCTTTACAAAATCCAAGCAACCCAAGGTGGAAATGGAATGAAGAGAGACGGATAGTAACACTGTGACCTGCAGGAGAAAGTGGTACTCTTGTATAAAGGCAAACTGAATCAAAACTCTCCATAAAGGCAAATTGAAACTAAATTCTGCCAGCAGTCCTTGACCAAGTTCCCAGCAGCTGACTTTACAAGAGAGTTAATTAATTTGTTAGCAAAGAACAGTGCAAAGGATGCTCAGCCAGTTGGACATATATATGTGCATGTTATGGTTTAATCCCAGAGAGCAACTAAGCACCACACAGATGCTCGTTCACTCCCCCCTGCTGAGATGGGGGAGAGAATTGGAAGAGTAAAAGTGAGAAAACTAGAGGTTTTAGATAAAGACAGTTTAATTGGTTAAACAAAAGCTGCGAACGCAAACAAAGCAAAACAAGGAATTAATTCACTAACTCCCATGGGCAGGCAGGTGTTCAGCCATCTCCAGAAAAGCAAAGCTTCATCATATGTAGGGGTTACTTGGGGGCACAAAATACCATCATGCCAAACATCGCCCCCTTCCTCCTTCTTCCCTCAGTTTTATGGGGGAAGCATGACATCATATGGTATGGAATATCCCGTTGGTCAGTTGGGGTCAGCTGTCCTGGCTGTGTCCCCTCCCAACTTCTTGTGCACCCTCTGTCTCCTCACTGGTGGGGTGGAGTGAGGAGCAGAAAAGGCCTGGACTCTGTGTAAGCACTGCTCAGCAGTAGCTAAAACATCCCGCTGTTATCAACACTGTTTTCAGCACAATCCAAAACACAGCCCAGTACCATCTACTGTGAAGAAAATTGACTCTGTCCCTGCCCAAACCAGCACCGTGCACCAGAAAACATTTGGCTGTTTCTTATTTTGTTTCAGACTATTGTACTTGCTCATCATTTTACCTATGACCTCTGATGCCTGTTCCTAAACAATTCAGGGCAGAAATAGAAATAATTAATTACATTTTGTCTTGTTTGCAGTTCTTTGAATGTGTGTTGCTCCCTCTGAGAGCTTTCTGATGTCTCAAATGTTTTCAAGTGTATTTCTTACTATTCATATCGCAAGATAATTTTGTTTGGTAGTATGTTTTACTCGTGTGTGTTTCAGGGCATCTACACCAGAGACGAAGTTGTTCTGAAGATTTTGCTCTCTATTAGTGAGCAATTATTAAGAAGAACAATATTATTCAGTGGTTCACTGTTTGCAAAAGATTTAGCTTGCTCAGATGCCAGACAGTTCAGGTTTTGTAGGATCAAATGCCTGTTGTTCAGAGTCAAGAGATTAAAAACCAGTTCTAATTTGAACATGCAATATACTGCATGGTTTACCATGGTTTTATTCCTAGAAAGCTGGCTTGAAAACAAGATATTTATAGTAGTTTACTCTTAGCAGAAGTCAGTGTTTATTATAGGCTAGTTAGTTGCTGTAAAAACAGTTGACAGCACAAGCAAAGAATGACGTTTTCCTGGCAGATAATAATGAGAAAAGCTGCAAGCATCAGTGACCTTGTGTTATGCTTTGAGCAACCAGAGGGTACGTTTTACAGTTCCTTGTGAGCAAGAGTAGCCATAACATTTTAATTAAGTGGGATATGATCATGCTGGTGGTGAGGGGACATGATAATGAGAAGGTGACTGCTAGCTAAAATTTTGTTTTTGCTAGAATGTGAGTTAGGACTATTTTTTTACATGTCAGATAACAAGGAAAAGATTAAAAAGGTTAAAAATAAATAGTGTAGGAAATGCCTGAATTATAAATATAGCCAGAAATAGTCCTTTTAGTTGCTTTTAATTTGGGAACAGTGGAATTTATTATGGATTGTTGCTATGCTGTGAGGATTGCGTGGATGGCAATGTTTCAGGCAATCTTTTTGAAGAATGGAAAATTAGCATTAAATATGGAGCAGTGAAACCTGATAAGATAGACTCACTTATAATTATCAGCTATGATAGCTGATGTGTGATACTACTAGGGGCTGTCTTAGAGAGAAAGAAAAAAAATGCCAACAAACCAGCATGAAAACCTTATGGGTTGTTTCTTCTTATGTACAAGTTTATAAGCTCATTAGTTCATAAGCTAAGAACCTTACTCTCTGTATGTTATGTTAATGATCAAAGACTGCAGAAAATTTGCCTTAAATCTTGGCATTCCTTACATCTAGAAACAGTTCCAATTGGTAAACACAGGAGATATTCTTGGCTATATGATCCTGTTGCAGAGGTTACACTGTCCAGTTATATCTAGTTTGTCTGTGTTAGTAATAATATCCTCATGGAAAATTTTTCCTTATCAAATATCTCAAAATTGTTATTATAGTATGCATTTATATTGTTGCCATAATTACTACATCCAGACTTAGTAAATGGGAATTTTTCTCCACCATTCAAATACAAATGAAATGTGAACAAGCTACTTGTACATTTTAGCTAAAATGTTGGGAGTCTTGACCTTGATTTCAGCTTTCATCTAATTGTTTATGAATTTCAGCTGGCAAGAAATGGAGACCCAGGAAATGCATCTTCACATTTCACTTAAATAAAAATATGTAGCTACAGTCAAGACACCCTTAAAATGCTCCGTTACTTGATGTGTCCCACAACAATATAGGTTGCAAAAGTCAAGATATTTATATTCAGAAAGAAGTCAGAACAAGAGTTTAGAGCAATATGACATGAGTGGCTCTTTGAGAGACTGAAAATATGTGGCTAGATCTTCACAATGTCTGGGTCAGGAAAAGGGTACAGAGAGAACACTCAAAAGTTACATTCTCAAACAGAGTATCTGCTTGCCATGGTTTGGGAATTAAGGAAGTTGGTTAATAATAATCAGAGAAGTTTCAATTTAGGATTAAGTCAACTAAGCCAACTTCATGAGCTCCTTAGCCTGATGGAGGATCATGTCTTGAAGCAGAGCAAGAGAATTTTGTAAAAGAGGGTAACAAGATTTCTCTATGGAGAGATCTAGTTAAGGTAAAAGGTCGATTTAATGACAGGCTTGTCTACACTTTAAAGGTTTTTCTGGTATGCTTATAGTTGCAGAATATATTGACAGCCTTTCTCTGTGGAGATGCAGTGTTCCTTTGCCAGTACAGTTTAAATGATTTTCTCAAATGGAATAACCTATATTGGCCTAAAGGATATAATGGTTTCAGCTCCAGAGAACTGCTGGCTACCAGTGTGATTGCATGCAGCACATTATCTTGGCAAAACACTGATGTAGACCAAGTAGACTGATTCTGAATTTCAATTTATATTTGAAAACTGATTGCAAACCAGGCAATTAGTAGATGATACAAGCCAAATTAGGTTTCAAAAGACAGCAATCTAATTTTCTCTAAATTATGCTTCTGTAAAATTCCCAAATACCTTACCTGCTGTAGGGGTATGCAAGTGTAGTTATGGAAAACTTAGGTGTAAGCCCCATCCTCTATGGACTGAAGAGTTCACTCTAAAAATTCAAGTGAGCAATGTTATTAAAACCAAACATTTTAAAATTCAAGCATATGTACACTGTGTGTATTTTTTTCAGAAGTAGTTGAGTAAAACTTCAGTGTCTTGATAGGAAGGCGGGACTCACACTCATTATCCTGCAGCCGTATGCTAGCTACCATGCAACTGTTTAATTTTAAATTAGTATATATTATATTCCATTAGATGGAATAGTTTAATAAAATATTCTAAAGTAATCCAAATGAAAGTAGAAGTATATATATTTCCACAAAACTCCTGAAAGTTCAACTTCATAAATCAGCTTCTCATGTCTTTGTGACTAACCTAAATGCATGAACAATTACTTGCACTCCTCAATCATCACACCACCAGCTCAAACAGAAGTCTTAATCCTATTTTATGTTACAATTTGGGGGGGATATATTTTTTTCTTTTTAGTGGATGCAAGCAATCTATTTCTCAGTTCAAGGAATTTTAATAGAAAAACTGTCATGTTTATATAACTTCCAGTAGAGCTGAGCAGGAACCAAATAGAAACCTTTATTTTTATGGTAGGTGATTCTAGATTGTCCCATCACTGCCAAGTAAATGAGACCCAGGCTGAACATCTAATATCATTCCGCCATTCTGAAAATATGTTTCCTTCCTTGCATGAACATTAATATTCTCTTTTAAATTATTTAAAGTGAATGTTTTAATTTTTTGGAAATGCCAAAGTAGACATGCAAGAAAAAGAACATTTTGATGGAAGTTTCTGTGACAAAGGGATATGGCAAAGGCATGATCTACTTGAAACACTAAAGAGAGTTAGCCAGAGAAAATTAAAATGGACTGGGATTGAAAGCATGTTTTCAGTTAACATGAAGGCTTCAATACAGCAAAAACTGTTGCTATAAAGCTAATTGTTAATTTTCTTATAATGTCAGTATATTAAAATACCCTTTTCTTGTTTCAAAATAAGATATTGTATCTTAATATTTAACATATATATTAATGAGATTCTGAGTAAGTAGAATAGAAATATAATTCTGAACCACACAATTCTCTCTTGTACAATAAAAGTCTAAACTAGTAAATGGAAACTGCCTTAGTTGCAAAATCATTTTTTCTAGTTAAAAAAAGTGTGTCAAAAAATGCTTCATAAAGGCATTTTTTTTAAATATACAGGTTTCATAATTAATAATGCAGACTGTTGTCTACTTATTTCAGTAAATAATTTGAATGCAGCTGACCTTTTTGTTTTCTCTGCTACATTATTAATGATGTTGAAGAGACCACTAGGTTATTGTTTTAGCAATATATGTCGCTTAGCTGAGGTTTTGGTTTGCAATAAATGCTGTTTGAATTGTAGCACCTGAGTAGATTATGTACCAGCTGACGTGAAAACAAAAAACTGGAAAGCTTTCTGACTAACAAATAAACAATGTCAGTGCATTTTAGCTGTTCAGTTCCACTGTTAGACATTTGGAATAGCATTAGAATACATGTCTAATCTACAGCCAGCTTTTGATTACTCCATCTAAATACCTGGTGATGCAAGCTTCATTCTCTGGCAGGACATCAGCAGAAGGTGGACAGAGCACCTGAATTTGCCTTGAATCAGAGCAGTATGTCTATATGATGATTAATCCACATCTAGAAGGGTCCAGCTCTCTCCCAGTTTGTGGTAGACTGTCCAGAAAAGTTCTGGTCACCAACTACCTCCAAAGATATCAGGCAAAAGTCCTAAACCCCTTAATCTTCTCCATTCATCATCTCATATTGATTTATTGTTGGATAGGGGGAGATGTCATCTTTTTTTTTTTTTTTT
>NW_010269914.1:0-37757 GCF_000690775.1 Eurypyga helias
CATTCTGTGATTCTATGATCTTTTTGACTGAGGAAGCCATGATTTGTTCTACAATGTAACAGTTCTATTACAGAACAGCCAGACTCTACCTTCTCTCCTGCTGTAAATAAGTGCTAACATTCTTAAACCAAGTCTGCAAGGCAAATGGTGCTTAGCCATCAATGTGATATGACATCACGGATTTTTAGATATCCACGGTTGTGAGCAACTAAGGCTTTAATTTATCTTAGCAAGTCATTTGGTGCAACAGATGTATTGTGCCAGTTAGTAGCTGAGTTTCCTACATATGCACTGCATGTGCTTCACATGTCTTACTCTGGAATACATTCAGCTTTGCATCCTGCTACCATCCCTAAATAAACTACTGAAAAGTATACAAGGGGCCAATTTTTTGTGTGGACATTTCTATGATGTGCTGGAGTGTGTATTGTGCACCCATCGAAAGAAGTTTGAAAATTTGTTGCCTTTGAAAGACATCTACTTCACACTTCAAATGCTCCATGGATGTGGAGCAGTAACTGGGGACAATATTTATTTAAAATGAGCAATCAGGGCATACGCTGAAAACCTGCTATCATTCGGAACTGAAACACTAATGAAGACACGGTCAGAGACATTTACTATCCAAGTTCTCTGCCAAATAAATAGCAACTAAAAGTAGGTAGGAAAAATATGTGGAATTGTTGACAAGAAAAAATGGTAGAGAATATGGAGGAAGAGTTGCAATTGATGGGACACAGCCTGGGTAGCAGAGATCCAAGGAGACAGGATCTGTGTCTGTGCCAGGAGACTGTTCCAGTGACAGGGAGCAGAACACCAGAGGTTACAACATTTGGTTATAAAACTGGCTGCTCTTTTGGTTCTACAGCTAACTATACTGACATAACTCTAGCTGTTATCACGAAAGTTATGCTTATATGGATTAAATATAATAACATGAAACCACAATTCTCAGAAGTACATTTTTGAAAATATATTTTGAAAACAGATTTCCAATTCAGTCTCCCTAAATGGATAAAATACTTATTTTTAAAAAACGCAAAACTTGCTGCAGTACCAGCTAAGACTACCGTTGCTCCAAAGGTTTTTAAATTTAAGACTGAAGTCACAACTTCAAATTATTTAAAATCCTTTAAAAAGAGTGTTGCTCCTAATTCCATGCATCTGTATGCCTGCTTATGAATATAAAATCAGGCCCAGAAGAAGCTATTTCCATTGTGTTTGGTGGGGTTTTTTTCATCCATTATGAAGAACTAAGCTCTAATAGGCTACAACCAATTTCAACGTTACCCTGTATCTACAGGCAGATATTTGTCTTCACATTTTTTTTTCTTTTTTAACTAACAAAATCATGTGCATGAATGGATTCTTAATAGGTCTAATGATAAATTAACATAAAGGTTTCAAGGCCTGCAACAGTGACCCCGTATAATAAAAGCAGGAAGATATCAAACCTACTGGCTCAGAAGAGTCTTTCATTTCTTTATAAGCAATCTCCAAAAGCAAATCCTTCCTTAGTTGCTTCACAATGTGATACAGTAGTTGCCAATTCCAATGTCATCAGCATGGTACCATGCAAACCACCATTATAATAAAATGTGACTGCAGTGCTCCTCTTTCTCTATGTTCATGTATTATAAAGACAGGTATGCAGGTAGGGAAGTTGACTTTGAAATATCCTCAAAAGTTTCTGATTAGATACCAGCTATTTTTTACAGGAAGTATCAGAACTAAATAGACTGTTGGGAACAGAAACAATACAAGTACGAAAGTTTGTAGATAGGACACCTCTACGTGAATGACACTCTCCTGGCTTGTTTCCTGCAGAACAGCATGGTGCAGTGTTATGACACTGTAGAACAGCGAGACAGTACCTCCTTGAGAGAAACAGTAAACTCACAACAAATGCTAGAGCTGAAGCAGAAGAAAAACTTGCTATAAATTCTGAATATCATTAAATGTGAGAGATACCAAACTCTCGGTTCAGGAAGGGACACACACAGGAGGCATTTAGAAAATTTAGATGCAAGAATGAGACTGCAATCCTTTCAATTTCTTTTAACTCCTTTTAATTTCAAAGGCTGACAAATCTGGAGGTTTTCCTTTTTTATTCTTTCACAGGTATTGCTTACAATTGGTGGTAGTTTAAGGCTTTGTATATAAGAATAAATTAAAAAATGTAGCAGGTCAGTGCATCCAGATGAAAAAGCAATAAATACATTCTACAAGGCCTAACAAGGGTTTAGCTGTCCCTCAGGCAGAGGTAAACTTACTCCAGTAAAGCATTACTATATTTCACATCTGCAAATGCCAATTTTTCAGTCCAGCCTGAGTTTTTTCCCCACTATTTTCACATGCCCTGCTCATAAGTAACTGCTGTCAGGATGCAGTTTGCATGAGGTTAACAACTCAAGCTTAGTCTCTACATTTTTGTGTCCACGCCTAAGTAAATAAAGCAGCAGATCATTCACCTTTCAAAGATGGTAGCCAAACATCACTTGAATGACTGACTTGGGGTAACGGGTTTAAATTGAAAGTGAGGAGATTTAGATTAGATATCAGGAAAATATTTTTCCCAGAGGTGGGGGGGAGGCACTGGGACAGGTTACCCAGAGAAGCTATGGATGCCCCATCCCTGGAAGTGTTCAAGGCCAGGCTGGATGAGGCTTGGAGCAACCTGGTCTAGTGCGGGGTGTCCCTGCCCATGGCAGGGGGATTGGAACTAGATGATCTTTAAGGTCCCTTCCAACCCAAACCATCCTGTGACTCTATGAATCACACTAGCAGTGTTCATTCAAAGTCATCTTTGCTCAAATTCCACATTGTTTACTATACATCCAATGATGCCACATATGGGCTGTCCTGGACTCTTATTATGATTTTATTTGCAGTTTTATACTGTTAGTCTATTCCACTTCATATATTATTTAGACAATTGGTAGGGCAAAACCTGAAGGACAAATATGATTTCAGCAGAGAACACAAACAGTAGTGTGGTAATTACACCAGACATTAGGCGTATTTTTCTATATGTAGTGGTGGTAGGTCAGATTAAGATAATTTCTGTCCTTTGGAATGACCTACACAACGTAATTCATAGTTCACACACACAGATGAGATAATACGTATGTTACACTATTATTTCAAAATATAGTAAATTAATAGTGCACTCAGTTAATGCATAGTAACAATCATTCAGGCACATCCGTAACATGCGCTGTTTTTTCACAGTTCTCTAGCTGCCATCTCACTGAGTTTTGTGTCACTGTAGAATCAATGTGTACAAGGTCACGTTAGCTAGGCATTGCTTCTTTCCGGCATGTATCTCCTCCACTAGCTCAACAGGTTGTTTTCTTGGTAGTAATAATTATAACATATTAAAAATTGAAA
This sequence comes from Eurypyga helias, assembly GCF_000690775.1. Taxonomy (NCBI): domain Eukaryota; kingdom Metazoa; phylum Chordata; class Aves; order Eurypygiformes; family Eurypygidae; genus Eurypyga; species Eurypyga helias. The sequence continues at coordinate 3,391 of NW_010269914.1, forward strand.
GTGATGTTTATTTTATTGAGATAAGAAGTTGGCTCCTGTCACTGAGCAGATGTAAGATTGCTAGCCCTCCCTTCTCTTTCCCAGCTACCACTTCTGGCCTTGAATCATGGCAGCCTGTCTTTTTTTTTTTTTTTTTTTATGTGCTCAGAAAGCAGTCTAGCTGAAAACAATATCATTGTAATGAAAATTTAATACTTGCCTACACTTGAAAGCATACAAGACAAACACGCCTTAGGAGACTGGCTGATCCTTCTGGCATCACATCACAGTAACACATTTTCCTCTGGGTATTCATATAGAGGCAATATAGGGGCCAGGCTTAACACAACAGTGTCTCAGTGACTACATCACCACCAGTGATTGCGTGTGCAGGAGGGCTTCTCTCTGGTGCAAGCTTGCCTTGCATCTCCATTGTTTGAGAGAAGAGGTATACGAGTGGCACGTTCAGAATTATGTCTCCCCACACTGAAGCTGAGCACTTAGACACCTCTTGCACCACGCACACACCCAGGACTGGTCACTGGAGTGAAAAGACACAATGTCGACATGAGGTGCTGGAACTACAATGGATCATGACAAATCAAATATTTGACCTTCCCCCTTTGCACTGTAGTCAGTCATGCCAACATATTCAGTGAGATTCCAAAGGTTTACCTCTCAATGGCCTACTAACTACAATCTTTTTACTTGCTCTCCATGTTCAGAAATCATACTTCTCTACTGCATTCAGTTTACTAGGTCTTAAATGAAAATATTCACTGGACATTGTGCCAACATGGAACAATGTTAATTTTAATATTTGCTTCAATTTGATCAATGAAATTTGAACATACAACTTTCACTATCTGTTACAAGGTATGTATCAAAAGATGTGCAATACAACAACAAAAAAATTTCCTTCTAAAGATGAAAGCAATGTTTTCCTGTAGCACAATAGTAGTTGGAAAAAAAGAAAGCATCCATGTAGGAGAAATGTGAAAATGCTACCAACATGCCATTAAAGGAAAAGAGTGAGAAAATATAATCTCTAGAGATCTAAACAATGTTTGCACAACTCCATTTATTTCATTATTAACTTTATTTAATTATTTAACGGAATATGAGCTTTACCATTAAAAGACAGAGCTGCTTTGTCATTTCTGCAGTAGGTAACTACATCCTTCCAGTCATGCAGGTATAAGACAAAAACTACCTGATGAATAACACTTAAGGACATTTTGCCAGACGTCCTCCTGGTTTCCTTTTCTGTCTCTTTGCCCCATTGATCAATGACATGTTCTCCAACACAAAGACAGCCTCAAGATGTGCAAATTAACATGACAATTTGACCAAAGCCATGGTTTATATTTTTCTCCCACATTTTGGTAGGCCGAAGCCTTAAATCCACTGCTGGACGTTGTAAATCATCTGTATGCTGCTACACGGAGTAACACTCCCTACTTGCTCTAGAATTTACTGAGTTCAGCATGTACTAAAAGATTTCTCTTTCTGGCCTCAAAACTAAGGAGTTAACATAAACAGAACCTCAAACTTAGGGCTAAAAATTTGTTGTGTGTCTTGAAACTTGGTAGTGAAATTTTGGATTCGGTAGTGTTAATGGTTGGCCTCAATGATCTTAAGGCTCTTCTCCAATGCTATGATTCTATGAAAACCACATTGCACTTGACTACATCTTTCTTTACAAAGAGGAGTACTCAAGCATAACAGACCATTAAGTCCACAATTTAAGTAGCAAACACTACCAGGGATATCTGACCATGAAGAACAGAAGAGTTCCAAAAAGACTGAGAAGCCCTTGCTGAGCCAAAATGGGTGGGTTTACTGGGTATGAAAAGTACGAGAACAGAAGCACAAACTGGGACTTGGCAGAGAAGAGCCTCTCTGACTCTCTCAGCTTCGCGGTTCCTAGAAAGTGCCAGCTCTCTGGCCTGGGGTAAGCTCAGCCTGCATGCTCCTTCCATGATGACATAAACATTCCTTCACTCACACTTATGGCTCCTGCTCATTAGTTTCTATGGGAATGAAACCAAAGTATTGAAGCTACAAGTGAGCTGTCATCTGCTCCAGACAGATGCCACCTTGGAAGGTTAAAGAATGCAGCCATGCCAATGGTACAGATCAGCCAGTTAACCAAACAATGAAAAATCATAATGTGAAGGCAGCAGAGGGAGATCACGAACATATGAACAGCTTAGTGAAAAAACGTCCCGTGATAGCCCTTTTCCTACTTCATTCTTTGGTCCAATATAAATTACCTGGCAAGCTCCAGGTCTGGTCCAGTTCGTTAGAGCTATTTCCATGAAATTAGCCACTGTATTGCTGAAAAGGACACAAGTTATTTCTTTTTTTCACTGTTAGAAACACTGGCAGGTATTGAGAGCAACAACTTCTAGAACTCCCAGAAACCCTCTTTCTTGACAGGGAATTTAAGAATAAAATCCAAGGTTTCCTGGAAGATAATTATTTAGAAGCAGATGGTAAGAGGTGCAACCTGTTTCAACTGTCATATAGTACTTCTTCACTCTGCATCTTAGCAGTTGACTAACATTTACACTTACTACAGCCCTTAACTTTGCCGTCTGTTTTGCTCAATTATGAAAAATGCATGACTTAGGAGAGTATTGTCTATTAGCTGAAAAAAGAAAAGTATTTGAAAGATTGAATTTGGTCACAATTCCTCACTTTTCATCAAACCTGGAGCGTACCAGCGAAGATGAAAAATAAAAATAGTGTTAAAACTTTTTTGTTACATTGTACCAGGAGATTCTCAATTTACAAGGCTTGTTTAAGTTTGCAGTTTCATAGTATTGCAAACAACATAGAGATTTTGCTGTTCATGAGGAAAATATGTCTTCTAAGAATGTGGAAATATCCACTGTTTGGACTCATTGCTCGTTCCTGATCCGTCTTTCTTGGTTAGAAAGGTACTACAGTAGGATACCTGAAACAGCCCGCAGAAGGGAAACCTCTTCAGATTTTTTATTAAAAGAATAAATTCATAGAATCACAGAATGGGTTGGGTTGGAAGGGACCTTAAAGACCAGCTAGTCCCAACCCCCCTGCCATGGGACACCCCCCACCAGACCAGGTTGCTCAAAGCCTCATCCAGCCTGGCCTCTATTAGCTCTCTATTCCACGTAACTGATCTAACAAATAAACTAAGTTATAAAGAATGACTGTGAATTTGAAAAATCTGTATGCGCTGAAAGTTCATTTTAAGATTATTCCCTCACTTCAGCCCCTTTTTTTCCCTATTCCAGCACTAATAACACAAAGACAGAAGAATAGGCCTCTGCACTCTCTGCTACCTGAATTCATCTGTGATGGAAAAGCACACGGAAGTGCGCTGTGCCAGGGAAATGAATTGTGTTACCCAACATCAAGACCTACAGCCTGCACACAGTGCAGTTTTTCACTTTCTAGTGCTAAGCATGTCTGTGACAAGCAAAATTCCTCAGCAACTGGGTATAGAGGTAATCAACTGCCTGAAGGATAACGTGAGATCAACGTCAATTCTTTTTTAAAGTAAAAAATACCAACAAAAATGGTACCAAGCTGCCATCAACTCACAGAGCTAATAGAGACACAGTGGTAGCCTGATTAACTGTAGACAAAGTTTTTTATTTCATTAGGTTTATTTTCATTCAAGTTTATAGAATCAAGCAAAAAAAGCCATTTCACTCACTTGGTATCAATTCATTAATGACAAGGGTGGCAAACTTGTCTTGAGCAGCTACCGATTTGATTTCTTTTTGTAAACACTATTGTCTGGGAAAAAAAAACCAACAACAAATCTCTGCATGGGATCAAATTTTTTTGTGTTGAGCTAAGCACTGCCATAGTTTAAGATGAACTGAAGACACAAATTTATTAACTTGAACAGCTTTAGCCAGTTAATGTAACAGAGTGTCTTCAGCCATAATATGCTGCTTTTACAGTTAAAAGTACCACCTAAAGTATCTGTGTTCACTACAACATGCGAAAAAAGGTCATTCAACAAGCCATTGTATATGGTGTGCGTGTCCTGCTGTCTGTGAAAATTCATCGTACACAATTGTGAAGCTACCAATGCCAATTACTTTCCTCCTCCAGAAAAAAAAGTGAATTTAGTGCTGGCAAAGATGCTAAATTGACAACCAATCACTCTCCTGGCAGCCAGAGCATAAACAGGTGGATGTAGCTGGAACACACTCACCCAGTGACAGCTCAGAGAGAACCTGGCACCCCACCAGTTATAAGGGCTGGCAAATCACAGAAGTAAAAATCATCAGTTTAAATCTCTTGACTCCAACCAAATAATCCAATGGAATAAGAAAGGTTAACAAAGTAAAATATGTTACAATCCTTCAGAATGATGCCAGTGCTAAAATAATCACTTACTCTTCCTAAGGCAAAGTCAGCAAGGTGGCAATCAACTCTCTCCAGCATATACACACCCGCCACAGAATGCTTCTGCTAACTAATATACTCTGTCTGAAGACACCCTCTCTCTTTATTGCCTCAGGAAAAAGGGCACTACAAATGAATCCACCGAGATTTTATCACACCAAGACTGAGACTTTTTGGGCATCTTCCTAGTTTGTTAGTTATGAATACCAGCTGTCTGTGCTTCATGCTGTACAGAACTGACCCAAGACGAAACTCCACCTTTAATTCTAAGCTAGACATGGTGGACCCAAAATATACAAGTGACATAAAAATAAAATGATGAAAAAAAAAATCCACATCTACATGTGGAAAGGGATTTATTAAATTAAATAGAATAATTACTAACTGGGTAGTTACTTAAGTGCTGCCATAGGAAGGAAGAAGAGGAGTAAAAGTAGTTTTACAATTATTTTGAAATAAGCAGCCAGTCAAAATTTTCATTATCTGTTTACCTTCAAGGCATGCTGCAAGGTAGATCTGTTTGGTGTGGCTGCTGCACAGGTTGCTTTAAGGCAACGAATTAGTGAAGGATATTTATGTTCTGACAGATATTTATTTAAATTTTTGGATCTGGTCACTCTGGCTCCTGGAGAAGTACATAACTGTCAAGTTTCATGCAGGTAAACTTTTGATATTTTACGTGGTCACTATGTACAACTAGCCCATAATTAGAAAACTGAGGTTTAAAAGAGACTTTAAAATATTATTTTCATACCATATTTTTCTTGCAGCATTCTTTTTAAAGCAGGTGCAGGATTTATTACATATGCACAGCTGAAGGGCCACAGTCAGGTTGAGAGTGGACAGAAGGGATGTGGAGTCTCAGTAGATGTGAATTGCTAAGCAGCATGGAGAGTGGTCAAAATCTAGGGGGACATGGAGACACCCCATCAGCATTTCACTCATTTGTGCTTCTCCCTCTATTCCTGGTTAGCATATTTCCTGAGTAACAGCTTTCAGGAATTCCTGTTTCTCACACAGCTTCCTGATTATCTCTTAATAACTTGACTATCAGCCTGAGTATCTCTTGCTCCATGCAGTCTACCAAATTAACAGCAGAGGGAATGACCAAGCAGCAGAGAACACAGAGAAGCAAAACTATAGTTTTGTGACAGGCAAACTAAAGCCATGGGAACAGCTAAGAGATGTAATTCTACAAGATGTCTAGCTATTACTAGACAGAGTAGTATATAGACAACACAAGTAAATACAAGAATGAGCAAAACAGATGCACAAGTAGTCCCATGCCATAATCAGCATTGGTAAGGTCTGATGCTATTACATACTCCAGGTTTTGACTGAAGCCTGCTCTTGTACAGGATTCCCAGCCAAGGGACTAGTTTAGAAAATTAAAAATAAAGGTAAGGTAAAAAAAGTGTATTTGTACCTACTGAGTATGGATGACCATTAGCAAAGCTCTTCGCTGCATTTGCCCCATCTGCTAATGAAACACTGACTAGGTATTGAGGCAACAATTTCCTGTGTAATCCCTACACTCCAGACACTACTCTTTCTTTTAGATTTGTTACCCAATTTTCTATAACTCAAGACTATGACAGCTGCTTTTTCTTTTCTAACACACAGTTTGGTAATAGATGACTTCTCATCTCTTCCTCCATGCGTGTGTACATATACAGAATTTTGCTTGTATGTAAATGCCTGAAAAATTTGGAACTAGAAACAGTGACATGTAAAAACCCTGATGAAAAAGTATCTGCTTCTGAAAAGTGTGTTTTGATGAATTTTGTATGATCTCTTTAAAGATTCTCTAATGCATATTTCAAAAGATGTTTCAATACTGTAAGTTTTAGATCAGCTCATAACTGATAATTTAGATTTTTCCAGGACTATTCTCCTGTGGTATCTAGCTTCCAAACTGAGATTTAAATGTATAGTCATTCTGAATGAAATCACAGGCAGAATATTAGATTACAGCATATAAAACATCACAAAATCCTTTGTTAATGCTAAATTAAAACCTCAGCTAAGGCAAACTTACTAAAAGTATCTGGGAATACCAGAAATAGAGGCCTTTTGTGCTTAGCGGTTTTCTTGCATGACTTTTTTCTACTGTCTCCGTATAAAGAATGATCAAACATTACCAATGACTTTTAGATCCTAAGACAACCACAAACTGCAGAGAAATATATGATTTCTAAATAAGTTTATTTCTTATTAAAATAATCCCAGGCAATAAATAACTATAAAATTTCATCATTGTATGGGCATGTAGACTTTAACCTTGGAATAGTTGCTAGATATTTTGGACAATTTCATAATGTTAAGGGAGCTCTGACTGATGGTGAACTCCATGGGCTCTATACCACACCATTTCCTGCCCCCTTGCCCAGCTCCCAGTGCTGTGTGTCCCCTGTTGTTCCACTCCCTTCACCTCGCTATCAAAAGGGCAATTTCCTACTCCTCCTGCTAAACCTGGCTCAAGAGAGCAGGGTCTGGAAGAGGGGTGGGAGCCTGAGCTCCCACGTTAGGCAACAGTGATTAATTAAGATGGCTCACCTGCCTGCACAATTACAGGCCCTGTTTCCCCACTGGGATCAAGACGTTGACCTCTTTTGTAAAGTGCTTTGAGGATTTCAGATGGAAAGCACTGACTGAAGGCTGTGCCTCCATCTAAGTCCCACAGGAGGATACAGTCATAGTACAATTACAATTTAAAAAAAAAAAAAAATAATAGAGCAAATGCAGAGGATATAATTATCTTTGTATACAAAGAAGTTAAGGCTCAAATTTCCAGAAGTGCTTAGTTCTCATTCAGGAGTCGAAACAAATGGTTTCAGTGGGAGCTGAAAACCCCAGGAAATTTGCCACACATGCAGCAGGGCTACGAGCAACTGAAAATAATTTTTAGGCATGTTAAAATCTGTTGCATCACATGAGTAATTGAAAGTGGAAGGCAAGGTCAGAGTACCATTGTTTTTTATCTAACTTTGTTCTGCCATTTTCTAATATGACAACAAATGGGCTTCAAATTTTAACTAATGTCAAAAATGTAAATTTGTTTTACATTCTCCTAAACCCATGTGTATTCACATCACACTCCATTTTGCTGTGCCTAAAGCCTGTATCTTCCAAAAGGCTGAAACCTGAGCAGCAAGAGTGACATGCGATCGAGGACAAAAAGTACTTTCAAGACATCATGGTAAATCTTTTCCAACGTCTGTCTGCACCACAGAGAACAGATCCATGCAGCAGTGCTTTTAGCCATAGCATATATACCCATTGCTTAGTCTACACACATCTTATCTATTAGCTTCATTTGCTGTGATCACAGGATGAGTGCAGAATATCCAATGGAGAGCTGCACTGCAGACAAGAAATTTTAGGTCCAAGAGGGTAAGTCTGCTCTAGATCAGAATCAAGCTATTAGTCTCTCAGCTTCATAAGCATCATATAATTCACTATAATTATATATTTAAAATATAAGTGATAGATCTATTTGCTCTGCCCATTAGCAGACTGATGTTCAGAATATTTGTCAACTATTTTAATTAATATGCACAAAATCAAGATCATGAGTAAATAAAAAATGAATGCAGAAAAGTGTTTGTAAACCTTACTTCCCTTGCCATGATAATTGCTTAATATCTGACATTAATGATGTTTTTTCTAATGTCAGATAACTGACGTTTAACACATTTAAACATGTCAACGTGTAGGCATCCATGCAGGGACTGAGAATTATTTCAACAGGAAGGAATACAGTTTTAGAGATGATCAAAACATTTGCTGTCCCCCTGCAACAGACAATCTGACTTAACCAAGGTGACATACGTAATACATTTTCATGCTAGGCTTTACTGCTATAGTATATATATTTAAATTTACATATATCCAAAAATTTAATTTTGCAAATTTAATCTGCTTGTGAGAGGCTACATTTCACACTTTCTGGAACATCTAACAGAGTTAATTCTAAACTGCATTTGTTTACTTTGCCTTCTTAATTTGTAGCCCAAGTTGCAAAATACTCGCTCTTTCAAGACACAACTGTGTAAAACAACTTCGTGGTGAAGTGCTGCACTTGCTTATAGTGGGACATAACATATTTACTTAATCCCTGATCTTATTATGCCAACATCAAGAACAGCATTCTCAAACTTTCCTTGTAACTAATAACCAGTCTTTTCTGTCCAAATGACAAGCTATTTTTTGACACAGTATTTGGACAAGTTTGACTATCTGCTGTATGGCAATGCATTGCTTTGTGTTATTCCTAACATTAATAAAGACTTAAGAGTTGTGTATTGGGCATTTCAAAGGGCTCAGAAGAAACACACTCTTGGCTAGACTGCCTGACAAAGAACAATCATGACCTATGCAATTAGTCTCGCAAAAGCCATACACACAAGAAAAATTTAATTTAATCTCATGCTTTCTAGGGCCATTCATAAGAGCACACACTATGGCTCATACTGCAGGTGCTACAGGGAATGAATATAGGAAATAGGAAAAAGAAAAAAGATTAATCAATGATATTGGATTTTACTAAAAAAAAAAAAACAAAACCAAAAAAACCCCACCCCACACCCTAAGAAGGTAAGCCACCATAATTGTTTTAAATAATCATAAAAACTTATGTAAAAGCACATAATGAAGCTGTAATAGTTAAAAACTTTTCACTTAAGCATAGGGCAAAATTGCTAAGGGAACTGCATTGGTCTCTGAGAGACCAATGGAAAAATCCCTAAAATGGAATCAACTCAATTATCAAGAATATATGGAATCAATCATATATGGAATTTTGATCTTTATTTATTTAAGACAAGGACTTGGCCTTCAGTGCACAACATTTCAAAGAAAAGTCACTAATGCGTCTGAAATAGTCCGGAGTCTGTATTGCTTTGGAGCTAAAAGAAATACCTCATCAGACCAAGGGACCTGATTGTCCGAGAGATTTGGCACAGGACCTGTCTCTCAGCTATGGGAGAAAGCCCTAGTGACTTCTATCTCTGACTGAGGAACTAGACATCAGATTCAATGCGTATTGTTTTGAGCTAATTCCAGTAGAAGATAAGCTACTCTCAACATGCAAAGCATTTTTTCATGCCACAATATGAACATTTAATATCTGAAACTCTTATTTCCTGTGAAACCATAATACTCAAATGTTGCAATTATGTGACTCATTTAAATTTCTTAAATTATTGCAAGCAACTTTGTCAATAGTATAACATTTTGAAGAGATTAACTTCTATTAAAAAAAAAAAAAAAAAAAAGCTTTTGTGCCAGCCAGCAAATCCTTAAAGGGTTTCACCTGTTTTGCATTACTAAATGGCCAGAGCAACTCAATAGTCACAGATAAAAATTAAATGTTTAAATAATGTAATGGTTGTGACACTAAACTGAGGAAATGAGTGCAATTCTAGGTTTGCTTTCCAAGCCACAGTGCAAAGATTTCTGTATTATGTGAAGATATCTGTGAGGTTTTTTTTACTCACTGCAGTCACAAAGTGCTCACTGAAAAACAGTAAATATAAAAAGATAGTTGATATGCAGTAGTTTCTTTTGCAGCCTAGTATACAGATAAACTACAAAACATAATGTTCCTCTAAAATTTTTTAACAGCAAATAAAAATGTGAAATCTGATGTCTTTAATATTGCCTCTTCCATCATATTTTCTAAATATAGCTCGTCAGATATTCAGGGAAGAACAATGAATTGGTAGTAGAGACAGCTTTGATTTAAATAAAACTACAAACTTTAAGTGGAATTTTGTTCTCAGAAAACAGAATTAAGGGTGTTCATGCTTCAGCTCTTTCATCACTGCACCAGTTCTCCACGGACGCAGAAGTTTCTCAAGTGTGTTTACCTGCTTTCTTCTCCAACTAGATATTCAACATAGCTTAACGACCAGAACAGCCTCTTGGACCTTCACTTTGGAGAGGAGCAGAGGGTTTTTGAATAGCATGCCTGCCAAAGGACAGCTGGGACCTCTGAAGTCTCTGGATCCAGCCACCATTTGTGCCTTTTCCTACCAGACCTTCACGATCTATTTTGGACTTGGTGAACTGTCTTTGTTTCAGGCTGGGATACATAAGCTACTTAATTCTAGCAAAGAGCAAAGTTCTGCATGGTACATAATGTTTTGCAAATACACATTTGAATTCACTGAGCACACATGACTACCAACATCAAAATTTCTCTTTTTTCTTTTGAATAGAAAATCAGCAGATTCTGGCTGTTCTTGTAAAAGAGTTCTCTGATGGATGAGACAGTGAGACATACTTCTCTGTCAACCTTCGGTGTTGGAAAGTTTAAAATACTGACAGTAGACTTGACAGACTCCCATCAATTTGCTCCAGACTTGAAGGAAGCATGCCATAACTACGTCATTACGTTTCAGAAAGCATATCCAGAAAAGTATATACATGTAACAGAGGAAGAAAGACACTTCTAAGGAAAAGCTCATCTATTTTGCCTACCCTCACAGTAGCCTAAAACTGTAAGAGACATAGGCATACTTTTTATATCACACAATATATGCACATACCTATACGGTGTATAAGTATGTAATACAGGTATATGCAATACTTGCCTATATGCACAGCTCATATATGTGTATGAGAGGTATTTTTATATATATACACAGGCACACACAGATATATATATATATGTATAAATACCTGAACAGCAATAAGATCAAAGATTTGATTTAAAAGGCCAATTTTAAAGTGCAGAAATTCTAGGTTCCTATTAAAATAACTCTTACAAAGAACTAGTTCATAGGATGTGAAAGAAATTAAGACCATTGTGTGAGTAAGAATATAAATAGCATGTTCTGTCTTGATTTCAGTACATTCAGAAAGCTTTAACTCTGTGCAGAAAATCTCAGGCAAACAACCTATATAACAACAAAAAAAATCCATTTTTAAAAGATCACATTTGAACTGGTTACAGCAGTTTAACAAGTGTAATTACATTTCTATTACTGCTCATCATTCAACGTCATTCTTGATGACCTTGCTGTTTCCATATACCTCAGTCTCATGACATTTCTCCTGCTAATTCCACCTCATTTCCATATGGAATGGTGTACAACCCCATATTACCTAAACTAGAATACAGCCTCTATTCTAAATATATAAAGCTACAGTATCCAAACCAAGCCATTCCAAGGTATCACCTATGCAGTAGAGACTAGAAAAATGCACAGACTAAAAAGTGAATTAATGACTCCTTGTTGCTTTTGGGCAAAATGCAAATGCCCATAAGCAGCATGTTTGTGGAAAAGGAAACAATAGGTTCCTAGTCTCATAAAAACCAAACAGCTCCAAACAGCCAAAGAAATTACATTTCAAGCTGCTGCTTGAACTGATGCCACCATGGCAATTGGCCACTACGGTTCATCTCATAAGAGATACCAATTAACATTAAATGCATCTTTGCATCTCTGCATTCATACAACAGCAAGATAGACGAACAAAATACGTCAGCATTATACAAGAGTCTGCATCGATTGCATCAGTGTTGTATTCTGCTCCCTCTTTTTCAGAAATGGCACCACAGTTGGGTGAATTTGAAACTGCAGAAGTTCCCTGGATCCCTAAATGAGGAATAATGTCTTGGGAAAAAATAGTCTTCACTGCCAATATACTAACAATCTACAAGTCACTTAAATACAACACACACCTACCATGCTTAAAGGCCTGTGTATTACTGTAATTAAGTCTTGAATATTGCCACCTTATTTGTAGCTTGACTCACTGGGCTGGCAATCAGACTACAGCGTTTCAGACCACGCACATTCTTCAAGAACAATGCCAAAGCCTTATTATTAAACTTCTTGTCTCTTCATTGCCACAGAAGGACAAGGAACAAAAGCTAAAGACAAATTTCTCTATCAAAGTGATTTCCAATTAAAGAACCCCCATTTAAAAGCAACCTGTTCACTTTCCTGTGCTATTAATTCCTTTTCAGCTGTTTGGCACGCTATGAGAAAAACTGTGAATGTGTGGACAATTATTTTATGTGATGATATTCACTAGGCTCTGACTCTCCTATTTGTGCATGAGTTAGACCTGATAGACAAAACCAAAGGAAGTCTAGCTTGCAGATGGTTAAATAACTGAATTTATAAAGCTGGCTGAGCAAACTGGCTGTGTTCAGGGGTTTCACTTTTAAATCTTGTTACTGCTCATTGGTGAGGATTTGCAAACACTGTGCCTGTCAAGCTTCCTGATCAGTGATAGCTTTGAAACTGAGCTAAAGCAGCATGGAGAAAAAGCCAAAACTGGATTTAGTCTCATTTCAACAACCATTTTAAACCTGTTCTCACTCAAAGAAATAAAAGTTATGGTATTTTCATGCTTTCAGTTTACTGCATATCTTTAGCAATAACCCTTGCCTGAAAAATAAAATTCCCCAAAGCAAGTACAGAAGGGAAAAGTCCTGATTTTTTTTCCCCTGTTAATTTCTGAGGATTGTTTATGAACTGGATTTTCAGTGACAATCCAGGGAGCTGAATCAGGTACACTAAATTTGGGGAATCATTACATGCATGATTTTCTATAGCATGGTCAGACCAAAAATTTGCTGGTTTCACAGCAAACTGTTTCGACAGGCGTACAGGTTGATTTACTTCTCTCCCTCTCTTCACACTGCCAGAGTAACTGAATATGTCCTTCACAAAATTGGTAATGCAAAATGACTTTGTAGAATTAAATCTAATATCATTAATTCCAAGATAAAAAGTATGGGAGGATATGAGTGAGCAAATGTACATGTTCAAATATGTGCCATCAGCACATTTTGCAAAAGTGATAATTAGGATGAAGAATATTACTTCACCTCAGAGAACACTGCCTTATTCTTAGATTTCAGAGATAAACAGAGGAGTAAAATTTTTGAGTGAACAGCAGGGTTTGAGGGATACATAATTACTTGCATATCTTAATGAAACAAGAGGATTCCTGAGTGCAGTAAATGTCCTGTGATATAACCATTACAGTGCAGGAAATAAAGTGCTTTTTTCTGTGCAAAATTTTACTTATATTTTCCCTGTTCTCTCTCAAAGAAGTGATGGAGACTTATCTTCAACTATAGGCTCACCCTCCTTCGGGGGTACTGGCGGAAGGGTGAGCATTTTGCTTTTCTTTGAAGTGCAAGCACACATTGGAGATGAAAGCAACTGCATTATTGTCTTTGATGTTTTTGATACTGAATTTCTCGTTTGATTTTTCTTTGTAGACGTTCAGAAAGTAGATTTACTTCCTCAATCAACCTTACCCTAAATCCTCACTAGGTACTTATCCCCTTAAATATCTGAAATTGATATCACTATTTTTAAAAGTTTGAGTTTGGAATACTTTAATAAATGCAATAAATCTAAATCATGCCACAACCTCTTTATTTGCACTGAGTCCTTAATTGCACTTTGTGCTATAAAATAAGAAGAGACAAAGGAAATCCTTAAAACTTAAATGAGACACCACAGACTACATGCTTGAAGTAAAAAAGCCTTATTCACAGCAACACTTTATGCACAGCTCTTAATATTTGGAAAAGTGTCCTCATTAGACTAAAAAAAAAAAAACAAAACCAAAAAAATTTAAAAAACAACAAACCTACCCCAAAAGCTGTTCTTCCCAGAAATCAAGGTTTAAAAGATAAATCCTTAAAATATATGCTTACACCTCCAAATGGATTACTCAGTTGAGCAAGGACAATTCCTTGAGAGGAATAGCAAGAAACAAAGGACAGCTGTAAGGAAATGGAGAGCAGATGGGATAAGGATTCATATGATGTGAGAATTGACATAGAGATTGCCTGTCTTGCACATATATCTGGTTAGCCTCTTTACAAATTTTAATTTTACACTTTGGGAGCCAGGTATAAAAAAAAAAAAAAAAAAAGAGGAAGTGAGGTGTGTGGGCATAATAATCATGCATACTAGCTTCAAATTTGTTTCCTGTAGCTATATTGCCTTTTACATATATTTGGAAAGGTAGCTGAATCTTAAAAATGAGTAATTATTGTTTCTTTCAAAAGGTATTTTATTTTTATCTTCCATAAAAATGTATCAAAACAGAAGTGGTGGAAATTTTCCATATGATTTAGCCCCTCCTACTTGAATTTAATATTGGCCAGATACATTCTTTCAGAAAGTAAAGAAAATTTAAATCCACATGTAATCACACCTGGCTGAGAAAAGCCTGCCAAGATAGTTGGCATCATCGCTTTTGCTCCCTGATTGGAACACAGTACACCCAGCAAGCATAGCAACAGCAGGAGAACATTTAAAACTTGTGTGCTTTAACTTACTGACTTTAGTTTGAAGGTTTAACAGAGAAGCACATTCCTTAAAAACAAAGGGGAGAAAGGAAAAAAAAAAAGGTGAAAATATTAACATCTGTGGCAGGAGCTGGCAAACAGAGAATTTTTATAATGAAGTACCTGACAGGACTCTCTAATTACCTTTATGATAGTTCTAGGTAGCAACGGGAAATAGCATAAAAGGCGTAGTTGAGGATGTTTCCATCTTTATGAAAAGGTGTCTTCATATTACAGATTTCTCAAATAAAACTGTATTTAATGTGAGGTATAGCTTTGCTGTTGATACACCGATGGGATGTCATCTTTAGAATGAAAAATGTTATAAGGGAAAACTGCTAAAAACCCCTACTTGATTATTTCATTGAAAATCCTGGTCCTTCCTTTCAGAACTACATGGACCTTCTCATGAGTGCTTAAGCCTAGGTAGCAGCTACTTACGCAGAAAGCTAATGGTATATGGAAGTATTTACAGGCAGTTCCTGCATCTGTATTGTGCTTAGTTTGCTCATGCTACCAAACGCTGAGAACTTCTCCTTCTCTTCGTATGCCTTGCTCCTATCAAATATGTGTAATTCAAAATGGGTGCTAAGAGTGACTCAACATTAAGATCTGTCTACAGTAATTCTCTCCACTGGTTCTGTAGGTTTGAGTCAGCAATGTCATCAGTCTAACTGGACCAGACATCTGTCCAACACCAGTAAGGAAGCCAGTCACCATCATCTCAAAAGCTTCCATCACCCATGACAGCTGACTCACCCCAAGTGCAGAACTCACTTCCCCGGCAGGGCAGTAGGGAATAACAGCCTCTGTAAGGGAGCTGCAGCCTCTTTCCACAGCAGCACAGCCTCCCTCACTCAACTGTTTAGACACTGGATTAACTGGGTAATCTCTTGATGTAATTTTGGTCATAAAGGAGAAATTGTTGGTAATCCCACAATACCTGCACACAGGAAACTGTGTGATTCCTTCCACAGAGTGGGAATCCTGTGCCAGAGTACACATGAGGAACTGGCAGCAGTTTCTCTGTACCGAACAACAGCTTATCCACTGAATTAATAGTTTGTCATCCTGGCCTAAATGGAGATAAAGTAGAAGCTGGTTCTTAAACACAACTAGATAGATGTGTAGAGAGGAAAATACTGCCAAAGGAACTGAGGCAAGACAAGCAGTCTAGGGCAATTTATCAAGTGGCTCCCAGTAAAAATACAACAACTAAATATGTTTTGCTGTACCATCAGTACAAGGATGCAAATGTCAGCGCATATGCTGCTCCCCAACATGAGCACTCACAAGCAGACTCTGGGTGTACAACAGTACACTCAACACTGCCACCTGCGGTGGTGCACGCTGCAACTTCACTTGGAGGTGGCACAAAGCTTTCTCTGAGAAGTTTTAAGTTCTCAGACATCCTACATTCCCAAAAGCAAAAAGGAAGGTTAAAAACATCTACTACTGATGCCATCTATAGTCTTGCCTCTTCTGACAAGAAAACTGATTACCTGGTCTACATCTTTTAGCAAGCAAGAACTAAGGAGTAATGCTAGTTTCATGTGACACACTGAAATCCTCTTCCCTGCATCAGTCTATAGGAAAGAAATTTGCTTATCTTAATGTTATAATCCACTACGTTTTCAGGGCCAGATATAAAATGATGTGGTTTTACTCACTGGAGAACTGTCCCTTGAATGTTCTTACATAAAAGTGTATCCTGTACAAACCAGAAAGGTTCCCAGACACCTCAAGGTAAGGTATATGGTTAACAGGACAACATTTTTTTGTTTATTTACAGAAGACAAGCACAGTTTAGTTTATTTATATTCTTTTATTCTTGAAAGCCACAGCATTTCAGATTGCAGTTGTACACACATATACATAAGACAACAGATAGGTAATTATTGGCCCTTTCAAGAACAAAAATATGATCAATTATTTAAGACATCCTTTTCCAGAGACAAGCAAAACTTCCTCTTTTATGTTGAATCTGTGCTATATAAATATAGATCTGCCATTTCTGGACTATTTCTAGACCACCAGGTTGCAATCACGTAGCCATATATAAATATACAAAAATACATTTCTACCTTTCCTTGCACATACAAATTACAAGGCTAGTCCCTACCATTTCTCATTACATATTCAGTAACTAAAGCATTTTAATAATTTTTAGTTCTTCATCCTGCAGTTTCCTCTATATTCGGTAAACCACTCTGGAGAATTCCTTACTCTCTGAGCTCTGTAATTAAAGTTGCTTGTATTTGTTAAGAAAAGCAAATTATTTGACCTCCAGCTGTGAACCACAATGATGTTAGTTAACTCTAATGTTATATGAAGTATGCACCTTTTAAACTAAAAGGGTGTTGAATAAAACTTAAATCCTACAAGACATGGCTATTTAAGGGTGTGCATTCTTGTTTTCTACCTTAAAAAAAAAAATATCACATGCTGAACGTCTGTATTTTCAATGGTGACGAGAGAAGGCTTAGTTGACATTAGGTCTGTAAACTGTATTTAGCACATTTCTTCTCTCCAATTATTTCTCTCGGCGTCAGGACAAAGAGATCATCCTCTCAATACAAGTAACACTGGCTAAACTAGAGCACAGGAAGGAAATCCATTTCCAATGTCAGGAGAGGTTGAAGGTGGCATAGCACGCTTGTTACCTCACTTCTGCCAAACATTAGTGCTGCTACCCATCAGCAAGAACTGAAGATGTGCGTGCTTCGCCTGTTCATCAGACAACTGTTGGGGAAAACAGTTCAAGCTAACTTGGCTGACACTGAACTGGAAAGGACTGGAGACCTCCATCACCCTAGCAATCAGGTGGATTATGGGGGAGGTTTTCTTAGGCTGGTAAGAAGTAATGTATTTAACAGATGCAGAAGAACATGGCTTATGTTTGCAAACAAAGGATTCCATTCTTTTCTACAAGAATGAGCAGGCAACTCCTACTTTCTAAATTAAATATGCACCGCAGTGGCAAGGTATCAAGTGCCTACAACGAATGACAGTGGTAACCATTGTGTTTAAAAACAAACTAAAAAAAACCCTCCAAAAACCAAGAGGTAAAGCAGTACTATGTAAAAATCCCATCACATCACACTAATCTTTATTCTGCATTATACCTGCACTATGCTTTAAAAGCTGAGCAACAATTAACTCAGAAAATTGCTACCTAAAACTCTTAAGACATATTGACCACTCCAGTCTTCAGCTGCAGCCTTCCCAACAAGGTCTGCTTACATACTTATTTCAGTTACCATTTTCTGACAGCTACTGAAGAAAAAAACTGCATGACAATTTTTTTCTAAGACATGAAATCGTAAACAAAGTATGTTACATGACATACTAGATTAATGTTATTAGTGACAGCAAATCTGCCAAATCTGGCATAAAGAGCCCACAAAGTAGATGCTTAGTAAGAAATTACCAAAGTTTTCTTATTGTACATTGAAGTTTTTCCACTAACTTCGGAATCTGCTCAAATAATTTCCTTGAAATAATTAAGCAGTGACTTTAGGACAATTTTCAAACCCTTGCACTTCAAACCCTTGTTCCAAGCCTCATCCAGTCTGGCCTTGGACACTACATATACTATCTGAAAAAAGATGAAATTTTTCTGACAAAAAGATTAATAGACAGATGTATCTATTTCCCCTGCTTGTTGTGGGTTTTTTCCTCCTGTTTAATCCTGATAAATCATCCCTATTTCTTTGTTCTTTCTAGACCAATTAAAATCTTAGCTGCGTACAGACCTGGAAATAATAGTCTGGCTATGAATCAGACCTTCTTCTTCCTAATTAAAATCTGTGTTTACAAAAAAAGATATTTTCTTTTTTTTTTTTTAAATCATACTCAGGCCAAATAGCTTAGCTGTGCATCTTCTAGAGAGTTAAATTTCTTTACGAATTTTCTAGTATTTCTGTAAAATAGGGGAAACCATCAAAAAGGCAAGCGAATTTCACATTTTGCTTTTTTTTCTTCTCTATGTTCAGCCTTGAGAGAATACAACAAGTTCCCCGTTTTCTGAAACTTGTCCTTTGGTCCCTCTCCAAAGATAGGCAAATATCTAGAAGAACAGGTCTGTTGCAGGACATAAGGCGCTCAGATGCAACTCACACTAAGCCTACAATTACTTCCTGCAGCCCACTGGAAAGAAGTCAGAAAGTTTAAAAGAGGTCCCCAGCCATGTTCCTAACTTCCTCTACACACATTTCATCCACTTCCACCTAGGTCCTAAGGAATCTGGCACTTCAGATTTTGATCTGCTACTGCACAGTGAACCTGTCCGTTTTGTCCTTAAGGTCTTTTCCTTCCCTGGAAAAGCAGAGTCTCTGTATTTCAGAAACTGTTCACCCATACGTAGCTTGCCCGTAATTCCAGCATCTCGAGTACACAGAAGATAAATCCAGTCATGGAAAACTCCTGTTTATAGCAGAACTATTCTTTGGAAAATGATGATTTCAGGCTAATACAGGTCAAGAGTCCCTAGTTTGAATATGAAGAAGAAACCTAACTGAATAAAACTGTATACACATCTGTTGTGGTTTAACTCCGGCTAGCAAAATACCACGGTCAAGAGAGTTAACTCTTTCCTGACTGAATCCAGCACAACATCATTGATAATTATTTGGATTTTTTTTCCACTTGTGCAAACATAACTGTGGTTTCCACAATAAAGACATCAGAGGGCATGAACAAACATTTAAAACCCTTTTAAAGTAACAGGCCAATCTGATGTGGTTAAACCATTTAAGTTGGTCATTTTATTAAGAGCAAAACACCACAATAAACAAACAGTTCTTACAGAGCCACCTGCCTTAAGCTTTCTTAAGCTTGGTAAGTTTTGGTTTAAAACTTTTAGCCAAATGTAATTAATTATGGACATCCTAATTTTCCCAATTATCTAAGTAGGAAAAGGGAGTTCTTTCTTGGAATTTAAAAGTGCTAGAAGAAGCTACTGCTCATGGCAGGATGCTGAAATACTCACTAGGTGCAGCAGAGGAAGGACCTCTATGAGTCTGAGTGATATAGAGGAAAAATAAGAGAGCTACATCTGGGGAAGAGGTAAGAGACCAAGAAACTCCTAGGAAAGCACAGATGAATGAAGCTCCAGGTTTCTATGCAGAGATGAATGAAGCTGGATCTCTCATTGTTCTACCCATTTCTGGCTGCCTCTCAAAGAAATTGTCATATAGTCGCTAAAACAGTCACTAATAGTGACTAATAGTCACTAAATCACAGAGGAATACCAATACCAATTGGACACATCATTTTGATTCCAAGTTTAGGAATGCTATTAGCCCCACCAACTGCTAGTTAGCACTTCCACAATCCCCTTTCCTGCAGAGGCATAAGAGGTTGACAGGGGCAACTACCAGTAACTCAGTAATTTACTAAGAAAAAAAAAATTACCCACCACCATTCACAATGCTCGCTCTCCCAACTCCTAGGGCTTTAAGTCCAAACAAGGCCTGTGATCGGTCCCAGGGACACACAATTCGCCTTTCAAGAAGACAGGGCTCTATTTGCCTACTTACAATATTTACACTCTAGCACATTACTTCTTTGGACTTTATAAACTCTTAACATCTCAGTGGGATTTAGAGCTTTGTATGGATGTTCACCCATAAAAGAACAGAAATAATCCTTCTCGTTCAAGCATACACCACTTGTGTGAAACATAAAACAGTAAATAGATATGTGAGCAAGTACTCTAAATATGACTCTAAATGACTATATCATACCGGTCTCTAGGAAGTTAGCATTAGACACATTATTGGACTTGAACAAGAGTAATTAGTAGCTAGAACTGGGTTTTCTTCTTTTTTTTTTTAATAGATATTTGAAAATTAGAAGGACACAGAGTTGTTCACTATGAACAAATCACAAACTTTCCTGCATTACTATGTTACAGCTACTCTAAAATAAACTATGAAACTTAACATATAAGAATTATCTGTATAGTGAGGTATTTATTTTAAATATGTTAAAAAAGGCTATTTCTTTTTAACATTTGGTTGCCTTACTAACAGTTACATTTCCATCCTGCACAAACTTCCTTTATAGAATATCTAACTATATTTAATAGCTTCAGCTACTGGATAGTTATACCTAAGATCCATTTTCATAACACACACTGTTTTCTAAATAAACAGTCTCTTTGCCCAGAAAGTACTGGATAATTACCAGCAGAGGTGTTAACAGATGAGCAGCCTTGAAAGCAGCTTTTCCAGTGGGACAGACACTTGCCTTGCCACTCTAGATCAGAGTAACACTCCCTCATATTTGCCAGAGAACTTCTCGTCTGTGTGTTCCATAACCTCTTTTAATCTGTAACATGCAGGTTATTTTAAGCCGTTTAAAAAGAGCTCACTTTCACTAAACCAGATCTTTGTACTCAAATAGATTAAGGAGGACAAACATAAAAAGCTCTGCTGTCAACTGTCAGAGAGTGATAACATTTGGCATGTGGGAAAGGTTGCTTCAACCTATTCTGGTAAAGGAGACCTGTCCACAGTTTGAAGTGTTCAAAAAGGAACCCAGTTCTGCAAGGAAATAGAATTTTTTGTTTTCTGGAAAAGTGATGGGTGTGTTGGAAGACACTTGAAGAGTTAACGCAAATACACCTAACGGTACCTGGCAATTGTCTTGACTATTAGGAGCTAGTTCATACACTTGCATTTTTGTTTTGAAATTCCTTTCCTTAGCAAGAGATTTTTTTAAACAGATGATTTTTAGCACCTTAAAAACATCATCTATATTTACCTTTTCCAAAAAGAAAACACAATTTGATCTGAAGAAAATATTTCTTAAAAAAAAAAAAATCTCATTTAATCATTGCTAAAATATTTTCTGCCTTTGTAGGCTCCCTACTCCTGCCTACGTTGCCACAGTATCAGAACTAGCTTATCTCAGCTCCACAGAGGAGAAGTAACACAGAGTTGGAAGTATATGAAATGTCTAGCTGTGGAAGAAGAGGGCTGGTCTGCTCATGCATATCACAGGAATAAAATTTTGCTTGGACTAAAAGGCAGACAGCAAAGAGAAAAGCAGGCAGAGACAGAAAAATTCAACTTTTTAAAAGGAATGTGCTGTGATGCTGGGCTTGGAGCCAAAACCCAAGCATCCTGCAGCATGGAAGTCCAGCTTACCTAGAAACAGTGAGAAAGGGAATAATTTCCACAAAAGCAGTGACTGGAAAAAGAACAATCTTCTTTCTGAAGAAACTCTGCCTTCAAGGCACAGAACAGCATTAGGGTAAAAAACCAAAATTACAGGTCATCTGAAATATCACAGAAACTCATTGCAAGAGTAATGACAGGATGATTCTCCATGCATCTTATAAGAGCTCAGCTTGTACTGAATAAACCATCATCGTTTCAGTTGCAGTTTCATACTATTCTGAAAGTGGTATTTGTACAACCTTCTTGGAAGCTGCGACTTCACAAATGTTAGAGAGTGAAAAGCATAGGTTAGATGTCAAACTCCTTTACTCTGCCTGACTTGCGACTTGCTGTGGATAAGACCGATGTCTCCCTCCTCTCTACTTGCCCTGGCCACTAGGATTTTGAAAAGGATCACTCTACCTGAGAGCAGAGAGGAAGAGGTGTCACGAAATGGGGGCTATGCTGGGTGGTTTAGGCCACTTGAAAGACCAGCGTCACAAATATTAGGGGAAAAGATGTTATTTTTAATAGGAATTTGTGAGAAGCATGACTTAACAGAATTCAATGGCAAAGCCCACTCTACTACTTATTCAACATGGAAAAACACACAAAGGCAAAATCAAATTAGCAACAGATTAAAATATTTGTACATGAATTAAAAATTATTTATACAGTCAGGGAAATCAAGGCAGGATTGGATTGTTGTGATATGAACTAGAGAACAGGGGCAAGGAAATTCCTCCTGTTCGGTCACAAGGTTCAGATTGGACCCCCCTGTTTTCTAAAACCCTTGAAAGAGAAGTCTAGCTGCTGCTGAATTCACCCCTAGTCCCAGACCTGGTCAAGGGTTTATGTCTAAGGAATCAGGGAAGGGATCACAGTGTGTGGAGTTTGGTGCTTGGTGTTAAACTTTGGGACAGTAACAATGTGGGATAGCAACAACTCTAAGTTAATTAACACTATTCAGACATATCACACAAATAGATTATATAATTCCCTAGCAGGACTTAACTGTCAATAAATCAGTACAATAACTTCATCAAAGACCTAACAATGTTATCGGCAAAGTTGCATGCACACACACACACAGATACAGAGATATAGATATATGTATATAAAGGTACCTGTTAAAATTTCCCCCTAAGTTTGGTGAAAATATTCACATTGGATGTCACTGCATCTCTCAATGGGCTAAGAGCGGAGCCTCAAGGAGGTTTTTCAGCCCAGGTTGTGTCGACTGTTCTCTTATTTCACAAACTTGAGAGTTTGCAAACCCTGAGAGGGGTCCCACTCTGAGGGAGATGCTGGGGGCAGCCCGCTGCGGTCCAGGAGAGCTCCAAGGGTCAACCTTGGAACCCCTATTTATAGGGTCATGAGATAACGGACTTCAGGCATAAATAATTTTACATCATGGCCTTAATTGGGGTAGGCAGTCAATGGAATTCCCAGCTGGTACCGACCTACTCAGTTTGCAGTAAGGTTCAGGGCTGGTAGGGAATTAATTATTTCACTCTCATTCCCTACCATAACCAGGCAACTGACCCCTCGTACGGCCACTCCCCACCTTGGCAGCGCAGGAGTGTTTTGATATGATACGCCGTGCTCCATCACCAAACTCTCTGCACAATAGCTGAGGTTTGATGGGAATCTCTAAGGCCATAGAGCGCTCCAGGAGCTGTGAGGGGAAGAAATGCACCACCACAACATGTATCCCCAAATCATGTAAAACATCCATTTCCCCACTGCAACACACAGACATTAAGCTGTCCTTATATAATTCCTCCCTATTAGTGCTTAAGCACCTCACCATTTTTGCACTTTCAAGTTTACACCAAAAACACTTGATATGAATTACTATTAAGAGCATAAGGTACTACAACAGTGAGAATAAGTCCTGTATTTGAGTCTCACAGAAGGAACCAAACCTAAAAGTCAGATCACCCAGTTTCTACAGTGTTTCAAGTGTTTAATATATCTTCCTTCCTACATTTGAGGTGGGAGTAAATATTTTTTCCTTCACACCACTGATTTCATTGTTGGAAGATCATTTCCTAGTAAGATGACATTTACATGATTCATTAAACGTTTCTACAAGGCATATTTCAGGAATACCTTTTCAAGTAATGTGAAAATAAGCAAACTTTACTTTGGCAGAGTCAGTTTCCTTAAGTCCAAAACATTAAAAAAAAAAAAAAAAGTGTTCCGAGACCTTAAAAGGAGTTTTCCAACTGTGAAGCCTAGTATTGTTGATTAAAATGGTATCTGGAGCAAAGTTAAATAATACTTCTGGGGTTAAAGGCTGCAGTTACTAAGCAGAGAGACCAGGAAGAAAGCCAAGTTTGGTTGATTTCCCCAAATGCATCGCTCTGACCATCTGTGAGAGAGGTAATGTTCTCTTAAGAGAAGAAACAATTATCAAAAAATGGGTTGTGGGATTGTTTTGATACGTATTTTGTTGTTGTTCAATTAACTCTTCATTTATAGTCTTCCCAATGCACCAAAAACCAGTTGCTCTGTTGGCTCTGCTAATGTGTGAAGGTTTTTTTAGATGTGAGTACACACACAGTGCAATAGGCGCACCTCCCATAACTCACCACTGTTACCTATTGCAAGCTTTTTTACTTTGCAATGTTTTATCAGCTTTGCAAGCAGAACACTGATTACAGGTTTTTCACAATCAGAGAATCGGTATAATATTAGTATTATCTATGTATACGTGCCAAACCATGTGTGCCTGCATGCTGCCTAAATTACACAAACAAAGGTAATTCTACTGTAGAAAAACAAACTCAAAACCTGAGACGTTGGCAATTGTCCACCTGTAAATCTGGTCTTACATCTCTGAAGCTGTTGCCAATTTCGGAAGCATACCTACTGACGTTAAGCAAAGTGTCCATTTTATTATTATGATACCTTGAAAGGTAGATTTCACTTATTTACATTACTCCTAGAGTCATAAACCACTGACCCTGAATGGTAGAGACTTACTGCTTTCTGACTGCCCTCATCTGCTGAGCTGGCCACTGGGACACATCACATCCCTCAAGTAGGCCTAATTTGCAGGGGTTACTGGATGGATTGCTAGCTGGCCACGCTACAGAGTACAGAGCTGCAGAAATATGCTGCTGAGGCCCCCTTCTCTGAAGTCATCCAACGATTAGTGCAAAAAACATGTTAAAACAATTTTCAGCAAGTCATACCATCTTTTTGCTTTTCAACTCAGATTTGAGCTTCCTGCTGCATGCGATCTCATTAACACAGCATTTTCAGGGACAGGCTAGAAATAATTTTCTAAAATAAAACCAAAAAAATGCCCAAAACACTGTTACTTGAAAAATTCTCAAAGCTGTACAAGCTTATCTGTCCCCACTCACATACACTTCTGTTGCTCTTTAGCAGCAGATACAACATTCTGATTAGTTTCTCTCTCCATGCATACTAAGACATAGTAACTCTAAAATAACTTTAGAAAAAATACCAAATAATACATGTTTATACAGACATATTTTTTCTATGACGCAGGATGCAAAAAAGACAGTAAGGGCTATAGAATCAACCACATGAATCTAAGCATTGTTTTTAATGCAGACAGCAGAAGATACAATTACCCAGCCTGAGGCTCAAATATTATTATCCACTGAGATACAAACATTAGAAGTAATGGCCAGAAAAAATGTTCCTCATCAAATACTTAAAATACATTGGGTTTGTACACTTCTTACCATTTCTTCTTGGGAAAGTACAGAAAGACAGATATTTTTTAAAGTATCTTTACCTTTTCCTATTCTGTGGGTTTGTTTGGGTTTTTTGGGGTTGGGTTTTTTTGGGGTTTGTTTGTTTGTTTTTTACACTCATTGGTAAAGTACAATCTGAACATAACCAATTTGCAATTTGTCAGATTATCTTCAAACATGTTCTTTGTTTTTCCCTTATCTCTATTTTTCTGTTGTGCTATAAATGATCAGAAGTAAGTGACTCTATTCAATGATTAGATGTAAAAACCTCATTGAAAAGATAGTCCATAATTATAATGGATTACCATGTGTTGAAGTTTTGATATCCAACCGATTTGAATTGCAGGGGCTGAACTCTACGCCATGATTTCTCAAAATTTATAATACTGTGCATGGAAAGATGTGTCAACTATGGTGTAGTCATGACTATTCACTCAACCCATTGATAAAAGTTTGTTATGATGACTGCAGGGGAAAAAAGATTCATCTGTTTGTTCTGTATAGGAGTACTCTAGAAGTGTAGTTAAATATATTCTTTATGATATACTTCCTGAATGAAACAGGAATATAGGTAAATCCCATTACCCCCTGCAATCTTTTCCTTTATTACCAATTATTTACACATGTCTCTAACTCCCAAGAAGTCTGAGAAAATTATTGGGACATCTAGAAACAACAGAGAATTTGAAAATAACAAATAACTTTCAACTAGAGATAGGTCTATTAATTTGTTTAGAGAAAAACAAAAATCCCAGTGAAACTTGAAATTGAGTCATGCCATGACCTGGATTTAAAGTTTATATTAAATTAGGCAAAATAGAAAAAGAAAAGAAAATAAATGTTTTCACTCATATTAAAAAGACCCACTTTTTTCCATTTTTGGGCACACTTGAACTGTAGTCTCTTGGACGCTTGCTTGACAGGTGACAGAAAAGGGTACCAGGACACTAGGCTTACATGTATTTATGCCCCCACCTCCCCAACAGTGAAGGAATGCATAAATCCTGCGGCAGTGCCCAACACAGGAGTGACTTCATGAGTTATACATACTCAAAGCTAAGACTTCAGTAAAACCAAAGTGAAACCAATTAAGGGAAACTTCCAAGGAAAAAAAGACGACCCTGAAGAATTAAAGAAAGGATTGGGGTTGGTTTTTTCCTGCTTCCTTCCCTCCTTTGTAACGCAGAATAGTCTGCAGATGCAAAATTAAGATTAATTATACTTTTAATATACCATGACATTACAGGAAGCTGTCAGAGAAAGCATCTTCTCTGTAACTTAAAATGCATTGTCCCACGAAGCTTTGCTCACATGTACAGATGCATTTATTATTTCCAGTATATGCTAGCTCTGATTTTGCCTACTGCATCTAAATTTCTTTCCCTTTCAACTAGAGTATATTGTCTTCCATATATTACACCTATAATGAGGCTGCGCAGGAATGTATCATCTCTTGATGAGGACTGGTTTATAAGTTATACAATAGATTGCTTGATCTTCTTACACCTTGAGCCCATTTCTTTATTTGCATATTTTTTACACAGTAAGTTTCAGCTATTATCAACATTTTCACAATGAACATACTCCAAAAGTCTGTTAGCCTGCATGAATACATTCTGTAATATTTTCTTCTTGCATTTATTCTACAAATTCGTAAGCTGCATGTTTCCCTTTGTAACTGCATGAAGCTGGCATTTTTAACCAGAGTAGGATTAAATTTTCTGTGTGATCATGAAGCATTAAAGCTTTACCACACAAGACAGTCCCCTCTGACCTCAGCTACAGAAAAGGAGTAACTTCAAGCATTCCTAGGAATACTCCCTCCCAGCGCCCCTTCAGGTCCCTCCTGTTACTTTTATTAATACTGCCAACTGCTTTGTAACTTGATCATTATTTGGTTCTCTCAACGTTTATGATGATTCAAAGGTACCTGATCAAACCAACCTCTAAAAATTCAGAAACTTCATTTGAACCACTGTCGGCATAACAAAAGGAGCTTTAAAGTTAGATCACAGAGACGGGGAGTTTCTTTAGAAAGTGAGCAACATTAACCTTTTATTACTTCTTGCAGCACTCAGGTAACTCATACATGAAGCATGCAAAAAAGTCTCAGCATTTTCCTTTCTACATTTCTATCACTATTTTTGCCATATCTAGTATTTCAGTTTTGGTTTATCTTTTAAATGAGAAGCACTATCCCACTTTTGCCATCTTCTGAATCCAATACCTAGAATTTATGCCCCAACTTTCCATCGAATTTCATCTACAAACATTACAAACTAAACTAACTGCAGTTCAGATGCTCTTGCAACACTGGCTGCACTCCTCACCATCCAGTTTTCCTGGAACTCTCTCATCTTCCCTAATTATTTCCCTTCCATGATGCTGTGGAAATGTAAATTTAACTAATTTCTAAAACCTTAATATCACCATCTCAGAGCAGAGTATGCAGCGCAGAATTAGAGGATCACCAGAAAAAAAGTAGATACTAAGAGGCTGATGCTTCATACAAAACCTTGGAATTCCAGCAACTGTAAAAGAGGAAGTAATTCTGGTTTATTCATAAAGGACAAAATTACAAGAAGCATAGGAACTCGCAGCTCTGTACCCTAAAGACAGAGAATATCAGCATGTCATATGAGTATAAATATGTGACTACACAACAGTGGAGTTTCTCAAAGACCCTGTCCTGTTCCAAAATCAGCTATCTCCCATTCTCATAATTAAATTCCTATATGCGTCTACTCGTCACAAAACAGAAATGGATGGGATTGCACATCGCTATTTTGATACACCGTACTTACACGCAGACATCAGTTCTACTAAAAACACAGTTAATCAGAATGAAGGGCAATTGGTTTAGGGTTTGGGTTTTTTTTTTGAAACACCACAGATGTTTGGTACTTACAAGTGGATGGAAGGATGAGAAATACAACTGGATGTTTCTATAGTTCTTCACCAACACATAATGACTGTGTCACCCACTGTCCCCAGCATGATGTAGCAGCAGAACCAAACCCAACATCTACTGATGATACAGTACCATATGAGAAACCAAAGCAAACAAACAAAGGGATAGTTTATTTATTACTTTGAGAGACAACTACAGTATATTTGCATCTGTACAAGTAATTTCTATTTCAATTCTTCAATTCAGATTGGAGAAGCCCACTTTCAGGCCTCATTGACTTCTATGACTTACGTTTCAAGCCTTGGAAATCTTTTCTGTTTTTTAAAAGTCTCAGTCCCGCCTACTATAAAAAACATCTAAACTGTAAAGACATCACTAAGAAACAGGTGAGAAGTATTCAATTCCACATAATATTTGAGCTAACGGGCACAGACTAAGTCACAAATAAGCACTAGAAAAGTTAAAGGAGAGAGAGCTATTTAAAGATAAACATATGATAATTATTTTATTGCCTCTATCCTACCAGAACACGTCATTTTTTATATATCTATAAAGCAGTCTTCTGCCCTCTGAGCAGCTCCATTATGAGAGATCATATTATCTGTCAACTGATTTTTTACATTACATACAGTAACAGAACAGACAATGGACAGCTAATAAACATTGCTTAAAAATGAATACGAAACAATTACTAAATTTTTTAAAGACTAGACATAAACGATGGCAAACTCAAAGTCTTTAAGAAACTTGTTTACAAAAGCCAAAAGGACATCTCACAGAAACAAGTTCAACATCTCTATAACAGCATGACAACAGATAAGAACGTGTGGTCTGGATTACTTTCTTTGTGGTTGTTTAAATTGTCACTTTAGTACAAGTACTCCACCAGTCTACCAGTGTAATGAATTATCCGTGTGACAATATATTCAAACATTTGATATTTACATTAATTGGAAGTAATGAAGAAAATATTTTTGTTGTTCATTGGATGAGACTAAATGGGCTGGAAATTCAAATGAATAAAACATCATTACAACATACACTCTACACCTGTTCATAGCTCTGTTGACAGCTTGATATTTTTATTAGGTGCAGCACAGCAATACAAGAACAAATGACCGTTTTCACACTCACAGGATAGAAGTAAGCAACCAGAGCTCAGTGTGTGGGGTCACTTAAACCACAGAGCTATGACAAGTGCTTAACTAGCCCCAAAATGCCTCCACTTAGTCATGACTTCTAATTTTATAAATTATTTACAGTTTAGTAGGTGCAACGCTGGTGGAAAATGCCTTTTCTGGTGCCTTGATTGACAATATAATTATACTGTGGTTTTGTTTTTAGCACTGTTATGCAGAATCATAATGCCATAAAAACAAAATATGAATGTTATGAGCTTTTAACTTTGACAAGGTCATTCTAAAGCCTACTAAAAAGATGTCAGGAAAAGCCATAGCTGTCGTTAGCTGTTTCCTGTAAGAATAGCTGTACCTCTAGTTGTATTCTAGTAAGACTAAATACTTACCAACATATAAATTTTAAGATTAAACTTTTTAAAATTAAAACAAGCCGAAGAAACAATGCAGATATTTATCCATTTTAATAAATATTACCTCTTTCAAGGAATTACCAAAAACCACCAATGACAACTTACATTCCTCTGTGTGAGGCTCTATACTTGTTAGTTAACGCCTTGCACAGATTTCTGATTTCTGTAGAACTTCAGCTGCAAAATAGCACAATTCAATACAAATGAGACAGTCCTATAGAATTTACCTTTTAAAATACCTTTGATCTATGGTTTATGAAGATTCATGATTATTAGAGACTTCAGAGAGAAAGATGAGTCGTCAGATCTTCCAAAAAGAAGATACAGATTATTCTAACTTCTTTTTTTTTTTCCCAAATGTGAAAAGAATCTAATTAAAAAAATACAAAAGAATTACAGCCTTCACACTCTAAGGATTAGTTTTAATTACACAGAAAGCTCACATATGTCTAGTTAAGATACGTAGGACATCCCATGAAGAAACAATTTTACAATTTGCAAAAACCTTCATCCTGTAAAGTGTTCGTATTGAGCTGGCCAGATTTCCCCTGCCTGCCTTGATCTTCATCCGACACAAGAAATCTCACTCCAAGCTGTACTGAAAAGGTGCTGATTGTATAGTTTTAGTTAAAGATTTTGATTCCCTTTAGATTTATCCCACACTGGGGTTCTTAAAGCCAAGACCATCAAGCTGTTCCTTCAAATTTAAAGCAACTAATAGTGCCTAAACCAAAAAAGCAACCCATAAAAAAACTCCATAGGAGAATAAACAAAAATCTTTGAAAAACACGTTATTGCTGTCCCACCTTTCTACATATTATAAAGCATCCCAAGAGGCTTTAGTTCTCATCATCCAGCTCTTAAAGAACAATAGAGCTTCACCTTGCTTCTTAACTTCCTTTTGTCTCCAGCTTTTAGCACTACACAGTATCAGACACTTTCATTTCCAAACGAGAAAGAAAAGCAGCTGGGAGGAAGTCAGCTCAGCTGAGCAAGCTTACCAATGACAAAACTGTTGTGTCTCTCTTCCATGGCACTCTGGCCATCCTAGGAAAGAAGCTAGATTGTAGAGAACTACATGATATGCCTTATGATGATACAGGGGCAAGTCTCAAGGGCACAGAATTTTTTTATGCCTGGAGGGGATCTTATCAGTGTTTGAAAATATCTGAAGTGTGGGTATCAAAATGACCAGACTCTCTTCAGTGGTGTCCTGCAACAAGACAAGGGGCAATGTGCACAACCTGGAATGCAGAAAATTCCCTCTCAATACGAGGAAAAACTTCTTTACCTTGAGGGTGCCAGAGCACTGGAACCGACTGACCAGAGGAATTATGGCGTCTCCTCCTCTGGAGATACCCAAAACCCGCCTAGATGCATTCCTGTCCAACCTGCTCTAGGTGAACCTGCTTTGGCATGTTGGACTACTTGACGCCTGAAGGTCCCTTCCAACCCCTAGCATTCTGGGCTTCTGTGAAATAACGACTTGAATTCCACAAATGCTATTGTCTGATATAGTTTATATACACGTTGAGAAAGGCTGATATGCACAGCATTTTATTTGCAGGGTCTGTAACTGAGGGCATACATCATCTCTAACAGGCACATTACTTTTGGGGGGCATTGGGGAGGTGGGAGGGACAGGGAGGGGGGTGTGGAAGGCTAAAAGAAACATTAACCTCTAATTGGCATGGCACCTTCAGTTGACGGTAATCATCAGCCTCTTCACTGGTATTTAGCCTTATACCCAGCAGTGATATTATCAAAATCCGTGGCAGTGTTAGTCCTGATATCCCTCCCTATGGCTATACCATCACGTATCATCAGAATGGAGATTAGAAAATGTGTTTTACCACACTCAACTGATTCCCCACCCCTGCTATAGGCAGGGGTAGGACACTGAATGGGGGCCACCCTGGAAGGCAGTGCAGAGTGCAATATTGAGCTCCTTGCATGCTGGTCACAACACACTGGTCCTTCTTAACAGTAAGGATTGCACAGTGCTTTAGGAGTCTCAGCCTTTCTGATGCTAAGGGTCACACATCTGAAATCTCTGACATGCTTTTCCTGACAGCTCTTAAAGCTTGTGCCTAGTTCTGGTGTTTTTCCAAAGCCTGCATGGCAGAGTTTTCTGCTTGCTGTTCTCATACTGTTGTTCTCATGACGTTATTCTCATACCCTTGCACTTGCAAACCCCAGCATCGTTGATGATGTTACTATATCTTGTTCTTGTGGGAAGCAGAAACCACACCTTCTATCCTTTCCTTACCCCTAAAACTTCATAGGTTTTAGTTTGTATTAGAGAAAACACAAAACACTGTTAGGAACTAATTAGATAAGACTGTAAATACATGAACTATATTTCAACCGGTAAGTAGTATCCGAGGCTGTATGTGCGTGGAAGCTTGAAAAACAGTCAGCATACAATACACTCAAGCAAACTCCAGTCAACACTAATATCATCATAAACATACACAAACACCAGGGTTTGAGAGGGTCTGATGAAAAGCACCAAGTACCAGGGATAAAGCACAGTGGAACCCACTGTCATATGCATCACCCCCGCCTACTGCACTGGAGAGAACACCCAGACAAGGACACTACTCTGGGGCTGCTCTTACTTCTCTTCCCAGGTAGCCACTGGAGTTTTCCTCTTTTCCTTCTCTTGCTGTCCCCTGTATTGGGGTTTTTGGTTTCGTCCCTCTCCCCCACCCCTTGTTAACTCCCACTGTTCCTGAATGCCATCATAAACAGAAGCTACTAATGCAGACTTTCCCAATAGCCTTTGTGCAGCAACATAATGACAAGGTAAATCAATTTGTTTAAATTTCCCGAGAATTGTATTTCCTCCACGAGAAACAAACACATTTTCTTACTGTAACACACCATATTCTCTTTACTTTCTACTTATAAAACACACGTATCCAGACTTCAAGCTATTTTTCAACTTTTTTCTTACATTTCTTTCAATTTTCATCACTGTTGTTGAAGGAAACAAAAAACTGAGAAAATATATGCTAGCAACAGGTTTACTGCTATTTTAAGGACATGCAGTGACTTCTTCCTACTCTTACGTATAGATGCTCTTATGCACATTATCTGTTCTCACAACACCCATGGGTCAGATTCACTCCCACATGCATTACTACGGCATGTTTATATTCAGTAGGTATCTTTTTTTGTGCATATGCATTCTAGGGAGCCACATACAGCATCAACATATACTGTACTCCACCATTATGTGGTTTCCTTTGCTATCTTCTGATCTCACCATGTATTTTCCCTCAACCAGTTCCATAATACAACCTCAGCTCAGTAATTGTAACCTACACTCCTGCTCCTTGAGAGGAACGTTGTACATTTGGCTGAGCCAACTAACTCACACCACAGTTTTGCATCCATGTCTTTATTCATGCTTGTTGTTATTCATTCCTGCCAACTGCAACCTTGATCAGCAATTAAAATACTCAGATCACTGGTAAAGAT
The DNA here is from genome assembly GCF_000690775.1 of Eurypyga helias. Taxonomy (NCBI): domain Eukaryota; kingdom Metazoa; phylum Chordata; class Aves; order Eurypygiformes; family Eurypygidae; genus Eurypyga; species Eurypyga helias. Next base: position 36,959 of record NW_010269914.1, read on the forward strand.
ATTGAACAAGAAGTTGTAAGATGTCTGACAGAAATTATGTCACCTGAGGCCCAAACCACCCCAAACTGTAAAGCAATAATATATATCTAACACTCTGTGGGCCAATGAATCTTTGGAAGAAGAGGTCCAATTTATTCTTTATTGCAAAGGCTACTAAGAAGTGAATATATTTCAGGGGCATGTCTATAAACACAGAATTCTCATAGCGCAATCAAGGTGTTTTAAAAGCATAAAAAAGGGCAAGGTCTGAGTGAGTGGCTGCAGTTTTTAGGTAACCAGTATTTGTATGCTGAATGCATTTTCCTGTCTTCTTATTTAACAAACTTTGCAACTTCCGCTCATGCTGGCAATCCAGGAGAAGACAACACTGCAATCAATACACTGTTGTCCTTTTTGCATGATTCTGGATCTATGACCACAAGCATAACTGAAAGAACATCTGAAGAAACCCAAATACTCCGCACAGAAACTTTTAATGCATGACCGAAAGGGTAGGAAACTTATAAAGATACAATACTAAACTGTATGGATCAACCAGGGTCACATTTTATTTGTCCATGAGTAGTCTTGTTCACCTCTTCTTCCTTGTTAGGAAAGACTCTAATTTCCTATACTGACTGATGCTCTCACAGAAGCTCGCTATCTGCTCTGCAGTTCACAGAATCACAGAATGGTTTGGGTTGGAAGGGACCTTAAACATCATCTAGTTCCAACCCCCCACCCATGGGCAGGGACACCTTGCACTAGACCAAGTTGCTCCAAGCCTCATCCAGCCTGGCCTTGAACACTTCCAGGGATG
>NW_010269914.1:37799-43736 GCF_000690775.1 Eurypyga helias
GTGAAGAATTTCTTCCTGATATCTAATCTAAACCTCCCCACTTTCAATTTGTACCCGTTACCCCTTGTCCTGTCACTACAGGCCCTTGTAAAAAGTCCCCCCCAGCTTTCTTGTAGCCCCTTCAGGTACTGGAAGATGCTATAAGGTCTTCCTGGAGCTTTCTCTTCTACAGGCTGAACAAGCCCAATTCTCTCAGCCTGTCTCCATAACAGAGGTGCTCCAGCCCTCTGATCATCTTCCTGGCCTCCTCTGGACTCACTCCAACTGGTCTATATCCTTCTTTTGTTGTGAGTTCCACAGCTGGATGCAGTATTCCAGGTGGGGTCTCATAAAAGTGGAATAGAGGGGGAGAATCCCCTCCCTCGACCTGCTGGCCACACTTCTCATACAGCCCAGGATACCGTTGGTCTTCAGGGCTGCCAGCGCACACAGCTGGCTCACATTCAGCTTTTCGTCCACCAGTATCCCCAAGGCCTTCTCAGGGATGCTCTCCATCCATTCTCCACCCAGCCTGTCCTTGTGCTTGTAATTCCGCCTTGCACTTGGCCTTGTTGAACTCCATGAGGTTGGCAGTGGCCCACCTCCCCAGCCTGTCCAGGTCCCTCTGGATGGCATCCCTTCCCTCCAGCGTGTCGATCGTGCCACACAGCTTGGTGTCATCGGCAAACTTGCTGAGGGTGCAATCAATGCCATCATCCATGTCACTGACAAAGATGTTAAACATTACAGGTCCCAACACCGACCTCTGAGGAACGTCGCTTGTCACCGATCTCCACTCGGACGTTGAGCCACTGACCACCACTCTCTGAGTGCAAACATCCAGCCAGTTCTTTACTGAGCGGTCCATCTGTCAAATCCATGTCTCTCCAGTTTAGAGACAAGGATGTTGTGTAGGACAGTATCAAAGGCTTTGCACAATTCCAAATAAATTACATCAGTTGCCCATCCCTTATCCACCACGGTCATGGCCCCATTGTAGAAGCCACCATATTAGTCAGGCACGATCTGTCCTTGGTGAAGCCACATTGGCTGTCACCAATCCCCTCCTCATTCTCCATGTGCGTTAGTATGATTTCCAGGAGGATCTGCTCCAGTTGTTAGTTTCCCTCTCTTTTTTATATTCTCCCTTCTATTGCTTCTTTACATACCTGCCCATATGCATTATACATAAAATCGTCCTCATAATGAAGCCTCTAAAAGAATATGATGTCAGAAGTGTGAGTGAAAAAGAGAAAGAACTAGATTCTACTTTAAGATAAGATTATTTCTCACTGTGTCCAAATGGATAAAAAAAAATGTTCTTCCTATCCACTCCTTCTCATCAACCTAAGCACTATTTTATCTTTCGGAAACACTGCAGGCAGAGCACATGAAGGAATGCATACACAACTGATATCGGTAGGACTCAGCTATCAATTTGGGCTTCCCTGTTGTCTTGTTATAGACAAAGAACTGTCTATAACAGGTTCAAATGAATGATGGCTCACCAGTGCTTCTCTTAAACCATTTACTATAAAGCAAGCTGTTCTAAAAAGTGACCTCTTCTATTATCAGGTACCCAGAAAAGCATTATTTCAACTTTGCTATGACAGGAGATTCCAGATTTCAGCCTGTTATTGCAGAGTCCATTAACGGTAAATATGACAGTTCACATGGAGGCTTCCACAACTGTTCCACAACGGCTGGCTTCATCCACTTTGACAGTTCCACAGAGAAGCCAACTCCATCAGTATACACAGAAGAAATCTCACAGACAGCAGATACACTGTGCCTGTGCATAATATGTTCAGCAACAACTGAATTTTTGTAAATAGTTATGATAGATTAAGAAAAAATAATATCTAATACAGGCAGAAATATTATTTCTCATGTTAAAAGCAAATATGGAAGACAAATCTGCATAATACTAATATCTTAAAAACTGCATCCTTACTGTAATAATTCTAATAATATCCATGAATAAAAAAAGGTGCATATCATGTTTTTTGATGTTATTAAATATTTTAAGACAGACAAGAAAATAAAACTCCTAGGCACTTTGTCTTCTGTAATTCTCAAGAGCAGATCAAACCCAGGCAGTCACCTTTACTTGGGAAAGTATACACCTTTTTTCATTAGGAATACACAATTTAATGATTAATTTAGTATGGCAACAGATGGACAGGTCTTCTCCCTGCATTTTTTAGAACTCTGTCAAGCAAATGTCAAAAGGCAAAACTGGAATGATTTGAGTACTGATCCTGAGCTTTCCCTCAAATACAAGATGCATAACCTGTTCTAACTTTCTGGTACTGCATTACTCTGTTAGTAGGGTACGCATGGACTAACCTGACTTAACTTCATCCTTCTGTTCAATTCTGTATGCAGATATATTACAGAAAAAATGTGTGGCCTAGAGGCATTACAAAGGAAAGTTTAGGTTCACATGATTCAGCTTAGTAGTCTGTGTACCACAGTCTGAAACATCAAGCCATGTGCAAAATGAGACACAGAACTTATTTCCTGCTAGTACCATACCTGGTAACTAGAATAACTGTAATTAAAATGATAAATTGATGATTTCATTAATCAATATATCCTCATTTATACCTATTACCTTCCTGATCTTATTAATATTGATGATTATTATGGACTTTCTTTTCTAGAGTGATAAGACCACACCTCATCAGAAAACAAACAAAAAAACCCAACCAAACACCCCCCCACCCCCACCCCCCAAATAAAAACAATCAACAACAACAACAACAAAAACCAGGCTGCTCTGCCAAGACACACTCAAAGTAACATAAATTAATCTGAAGCTGAAAGGACCTCTACCAAATAGCTTAAGCCTATGCAACAAAATTCCAGGCCCAATGCAATATAAGCTTTGCATCAAGATGCAAAAATAGTCATCATGAATAAATAACCCCTATCTATCACTGTTCTTATGACTGATGGACTCTCAAACTGCATTATATGTTATTTAAATGTGAAAGAATAAATCGGGGGCAAATTTTCAGAATTACAGGTGTTACTCTCACTGTCCTTATGCAGAGCACAATATGCTTTCAGCAGAATGGGAATAGTGCATCTATGCATGCAGAAAGTTTTAAATTCCTAAATTCTTATTTTTTCTTCATTATCCCCTATACAGCAGTCTAGAAGTTTTGTGAGGGTTTTGGGGGTTTCAGTTTCTGTTTTTCTGTGCAAGATCCAGGTGAATGTAAAGGTACCAGCAAAACAACTAACTTCTACATTGCCCATATTTCATATAGTAGAAAAAAACCCCTACCATTTCAGTCTGCCTGATTCTTGATGCAATGTCTTGAATCTTGTCTAAACTGAGAAGCAGGCCTTATTTTCCCTTCAGTATTGGTTGCTTTTAGCTCAGAGAAAATGAAACCTGTGTATCACAATAGAACTGAAGGTCAGGAGGTTATTCAGCTTGCTGTGGCAAGTAGTGCTGCTCTAAATCACAACTGCCTGATCAGCACTACTCACACAACAGGAAGAAGTGGAAGGGAGGTTGCACAAAGCTAGTATCAGGTTACTTATGTCTCAGTCTTTGAAATAATTTTCTTACCCCTACAGCTTTCTTTGCTTTATAATGTTAATAAACTGAACTACAAAGGGGGGGAGGGGGAGGAGAAAAAAAAAAAAAGACATCAAGAAATTGCTTAGGTGTCTTCCAGGAGGCATATGAAGGTCATCACCTTACACCAAATAATAATCTAATTGAAAATGCCTTCCTAAGGCTTTCATGTTTCTTAGCTAATGTAATATCTTAGTCCACCATCACTCAAGTCTGGCAAGCACCATCAGGGAGAGTAGTGATTCCACTCTTCTCACTCACAGGCACTTGGTTCCATTTCTCCCATGTGACGGAAGTGCTCCTGCAGTAACACGGTGAGGTCGGAAATGCATCTAGCTGAAAATCACATCAGCAGGCAACAGTTAACATTTGGGCTGGATCAGTTCACAGACTATGGTTGTCATGTGGCTGTGTGCAAATTCCTGTTGCAGAAACACAGGATCAATACCTAGTGACATATGGGACTGCAGTGGTTCCTGCTAAATGGAATTAATGGTAGGAAGTACCTCCATCAAGACATGCCAAGTTTAGAAACTAAGCATCTTTTCCCTAACCTTGAGCAAAGGCATCGAGGGAAGGACAGTCACTCTTCCAGTTAACTCATTCAAAAAATAAACATTCCCACCTGCTCCCCAAAACTTCAAACAAATAACTACAACTACGTCATAAATAAATGAGTGTTCAAGATTGTCCTTAAATGAAAAGTTAAACACACTGAGGGCAAGCCAGCCTTGAGAGAGAGCAGTGTGTCCTAATGAAGGTAAAGGTCAACAGCTTTGGCGGGTGACATAACCTACCATGACATAGGTAAGAAGTCGCATTTTTACAGCACATTTACCATCAACTGTTCTCCTGAAGTTTTGCCTCTGAGGTAGGACAGTATAATTTACACATGCAGTAGGAGAGAGATCCAGAGATATCTATTTGCAATATTTTACAGAGCACTTGCAGAACAATTTTGAACGAACTATGGCCTAAATTGAGGAATGGGGGAAAAGGTCAATAAACAGAATGAAAATCTCCTAATTTGATCCATTTGCTGACAACAAACACAGATTGGGCAAACTACCAGGCAACTCCAACAGAACTAGCAAGGTTAATGGAGCTGCTGCTATAACATATTGTAGATCTAGTAGTGTCAGTGGCGATAGTGGTAATGTTGTAAACACAGTTTGTTTTCCATCTGGTGCGTGGTATATGCCCTTGATAAAAGGGTGCTGCATTATGCATTTCTTTTCTCCTAAATTTATTTACTCCTAAAAATGTATGATGATTTCAATAGCCATATACAGGGAGAGAACTTCCGCTTTTAACAAGTCCTTATACAAGATTTCTCTAATAAGGTTAAGGACGATACTAAATAAAAAAATATTCTCAAAATAAGTATGGGATTTTCCATCACCCACCCACCACTCCCTCTTTAAAAAAAGAAACAGTTCAACTACTTCTGCAGTTGAATACCATCAGAGTAGTCGTTGTGGATGCTGCCTAAGTCTGGAATAGAGAATAATAATATCTTATATTTATATTTACTTTACAAATTACATAAAACAAAATTATGAAGCTATTAATTAAAACTACACAAGATGTATGTTCCAAGGCAAATTAAAAACAATGGAAAGTCTTGCCTCCATTGCAATTGTCTTTGGAACAGGCCTTGAGAGATAACTAATACAAAAATAAAGTACCTTTCAGTAGCACTTCATGCTGACATGCAGCAGTTGTGAGCCTCAGATTCAACTTCATCCTAAACTCTTAAGGATACACACTGCTGAGCATGTAGTTTTAATTCTCTTAATCAATGTTTTTAACTAATATTCTGTTGAAGCCTTGATCTGAAATATAATCACTCTTTTCATCAAAATATTTACAAGAGAAAATGTGGAGCATTGAAGATTCATGTTTGAATTGTGCATGGTATCTATGGTTACAATGTATTATAGATGGTAAGGAACAGGAACACACTGAGTGAAATAGAAAGAACTGCAATCAGAAAGAATGTAAGACAGCCTAAAGCAGATAATACATTGGCTAGAGAAATGATGTGTATATTGGAGCAAGCTGATTAGAAGCAATAAAGCAGAGGGGGAGGGGAATTGCATGCAAATAGTCATATGCTGGTGTTAAATAAATATGAAATAGAAGTCCTGTAATTATGAAATGGCCACAGGGACAGACCTACCCAAAGGTGACGAGCTATTTAGGAAGGCAGAGCAAGGTGGCTTGCCATTCCCCATGATCCAGTCTGCTACCCTATATGTCTTCTCCCTTTGCTTCTGATACCAGCACAGGTACTGGATCAGGTGCTATTGGGGATGAATGGTTGTGTCTGTCACTGAAAGGAACCTGAAGGTGCACAAGTC
>NW_010269915.1:0-3574 GCF_000690775.1 Eurypyga helias
AAAATATATCTATATAACACTAGTATATAACTAGTTCCTCTGTCCCTACCCCTAGCTTTTAGGAACTTCTCAGTTCATGATTCCCTTTCCTCCCCGACCTCTTTCTTCTCTCACAGTTACCATCACAGCCCTGTTCAGAACAAACTTTCGCATGGATTTCCCCTTTGACCTGCAAGAGCTGCCAGCATTTGCTGTAATAGGGTAAGTTCCCCTCAAATGAGCTGACCCAACAAGTACGGCCTTTTCACTTGACAAAAATGGGACAAAAGATTTAACCAGGAAGTTTCTCTTGTACAAGGTCAGAAGGGTTATCCTTTCCAAGTGATTGGCACAGTCGACATGGTGACAAGGGTAATTGAACCATAATCGGATCCAGTGAGAAAAACAGTTAATTTATTGAGTGTCAGGTTTATTTTATTTATGGAGATATCTGAGTTGGTTTCATTTGTGGAGGAAATCTTGGGAAAAGAAAGAATGAACTTAAGGAAAATGAGAAGAGAAATGGGAGATACTGGAGAAAAACTGAGGTTGGAATTGCTGGGAGGAAAAGTCTGGAGTCAGAGCTTCAGAGAGGCTCCAAGGAAATCACTGCAGAGTAGTGGTAAAGGGAATGTGCTGTAGGAACAAATACCTAGGCTGGCATTGTGAACATATTCTGTTGCAAAACCTGGATCTAAGACCAGAAATACAGTAGAGGTTTTCCAGCTCCTTTTAGTAGGCTGCTCTCATGTTCATTTACTTGAATAGGAATGCAAGTGGGATTTTTGAAGACATCATCAAATACGTTGAAAATCTATGAATATGCAGGAGCTTCTTCTAGTAATACATATTCACTTTGTTCTCCTTAAATAGACCTGCGCGCTGAATTAGGGAGAATCTGTTTGTTTAGATTGGCAAGGACAAAAGCAGTCCTTCTGATTTACAGCTGATAGAAGGCAAAACATGTCATTCCGTTTTGGAATTGGCAGAGCTCATTTTTTGCAGTACTGCACATAAGCTAGGAAAGGAATACATGGCAACTGTGAAATGCTTTCAAATACCAGGGTGTCCAATGTGGTAGTTTAAAAAAACAAAAGCTAAAGTCTTGGAGAATCCTGGATGAAGTCGTGATGCCAACTTGTAATGCTCCAAATGATCTTAATATTACATCTCAAAGTGGACCTCTCTTTCTATCCAACATACTTCTTCACTTCCAGGTAGGATAAAAACAACTGAGCCAGCCCAAGAACTATGTCCATGCTCTTCCATGTCAGCAAATGTTCCTAATTTGCAAGATATATGCAGGAGGAGCAGTTCTATTTTATTGACGAATTGATAGGCAGGAATGGAGGGATCTATTTTTTTAATATAAAGTGTTGTAATGATATTCAGTTCACTGTCATGGGTGAACACTGCCTTTAAATCTATAAATATTGCCTAAGGGACTGGTCTGTTTTAACCGTAGTGCTACACAGTGCTGGCTTAAAATATTTAAGAGAAGCTCATTGGACATGTTTTTCTGTGAACAGCTTTATATTCAGTTTAAACTTGTTTCTATGCAATTTTCAAGTGATGAAGCAGGATTTTTTTCAACATAGAGCTTTTTAAGAAAGCTAAATTTATCTTTGAGTGAGATTTGGCAAAGGCCTACATAACATATAACAAAGGAAAATCCAACTAATTTTAAAAATTCATACAACGAAACGGTTAGGTGTTTATCCTCAGTGTTCTGTGGGTTAATTATTTGCCGTCTAAAATATAATTCCCCTTACCAATTTTAAATGAACTCTTGTTTGAAGTTGTTTTGGGTTTTTTCTAATGTCACCTTTGAATATTAGGCCTTATTTATCCAAGTACCATTAAGCTAGAGAGCACAAGCATCAAGGCCAGTCCTTAGACAACTATACTTTTTTGGCTTTATTAGGATCAGGAACACAGACTTAAGTGATTAGGTTCGTAGAGATGACAGACTTTGCTTTAAGCAAAAGAGTTGCTATTAAATAGTTGATGAAAGTATATAATTTTGCTGAATCAGAGTTAAACTCCTTTCATTTTTACTATTTCTTGTTCCAACCTGATGTCTTAAGTTCTGACAATACTGGTCTTTGCCCGGGTAATCTTCTCCAGCCCCTGCTAAGGTCTGACAGTCCTTTTTTACAGATTATTTTGTTATGTTTTATAGATGATATTTCCCCCTCTAAGCAAGAGAAAATTTAAGTGGTGAAATATTTGTGTGGTGAAGAGGTCCAAAGTAATCTCTGCCCTTTCATCAGGGAGTCAATGTCTCCAAGTGAGTTCCTGTAGGAGTAGTCCTCGAGGTGACATTTAAAAGACTTCATATACAGCTGAAGATGAAAAACACTTAAACTCCGTTTCTTCATTGATGGTTTGTGTCTTATCTGTTTGATAACATTTTATCTCATTTTCTCCGCTTTAGGATATGTTCTGGATTCCTTGGAGCATTTTTTGTTTATCTCAATCGCCAAGTGGTCCTGTGCATCCGGCGTCATACGGCTCTGAGCCAGTTTCTCACCAAATAGTGAGTGCTTCTGAAGACCTTCTCTTTAGGGGCCAGATTGTTATACCCTACTGATATTGGGTGGTAACAAATGCTTCCTGAAAGCTAGTAGAACTATTTCAAGTGTAAGATAGTAAATATATGAGAAATTGAAATTACATAAGAATAAAACATCTGCAAACATCAAGAGAATGCGTTCTGGGCTGGATTTTCTTCTTGACCAGCCCCAGTAGTTTCAAATAGCTTCTTGATTTGGAAAGGAGACTCAGCAGTATTCATTGAGAGGACACAGGAAACTACTGATTGGCCAGGAAGTATTCTTAATTAGAAAATCAATGATCATGCTCCTTAAGATCATGCTGCTTCTGATGATATTTTTTTTTTTTTTAGAATCCATTAAAATTATTTCAAGATCATTTATATTTAAGAAAATTAAATGCAACTGAAAACTATGTATTTAAACTCTACATTTTAAAAATCAAAACATAACCCAAAAGTAAAGGATGTGCTGCAGTATTACAAATACTGCATGCTTACCAACCAAAAGCTTAAAATGATAGTAACCAAATGGTACGAATTGTGGCAATGAAGAGAAATGCAAACAAAATAAAAAATCTTAGCAAGAAAGGTTTTACAGTGGACTTGAAGGTACTTTTTTCCCCTCTCTAATAATGTTATAACCTCAAAGTTAAAGAAGAAAAGTTGGGCTAACTGTAAATGCCTTCAGCCTCTTTACAGAAGAAATCTGATGCTATAAGAACTTTTTAAGTTGGGAGGCGTAGAGGACCTACTTTCTTGGAAAGTTTCAGACCTGAGCAGGAGAAAAACACCAGATAAAAAGAAGTTCAAACTAACCTGATTTATTATGTGGGAGAAAACTTGTCTTTCTTCATTATGTAGCACCAGCACCAGCAGAGACATTGAAGTTAATAGAGAAGTGGAGCAAAGCCTGAAAAGCAGGAATTTACTTAAACTTTTGACTAATTTCTCAGAGTTTTGTAGATTCTTAGACTGAAAGAAATTAAAGGTTATGTTTTGTCTTCCTGCAAACCACAGCATCTCAGCCAGAACTTGTGT
>NW_010269915.1:3598-5371 GCF_000690775.1 Eurypyga helias
CATGTTGTAAGGGGAGGCCTGACAAGGTTAGTCCAGCACATGGGGGCAGCTTAGGTGGGTGCTGTCTCAGTGCCCATGAAGTGTCCCAGTGTACCTGGAAAACCCACGCTGGCATTGGACACAGCAGTAGGAAAACACAGATGGCTTCAGCCTGCTGTCCAGCTATGCCCCACTGACCCAGCACAGGTAGACCCACTAGCCACCAACGACACTTCCCCAAAAACTTGGATGGTCAGTAATTCAGTGGAAAGAAAAGCAATTTTTCTCCTAATTAATGCAATGGTGGATACATGCAGACATGTATGGGAAAACCCTACATTTAAACACACTGGGGCAGGATACATTGCATGGGGGATGAAGAGGCAAGACAAATAATCAGGACAAATAGAGGAGGTGCTGGCTTTTGACAACAGGTGAAAATACCATCGTAAATACACAAGGCCACTGTGTATTCAAGTCCATGCTTCTCGTACATCCTTCTCTCCCTCCGCCCCTCCCATCACATGAATTCTGATGGGAAAAATGGCTTTGCTGACCATAAAAATACCATCATAAATACACAAGCCCCACTGTGTATTCAAGTCCATGCCTCTCGTACATCCTTCTCTCCCTCCATCCCTCCCATCACATGAATTCTAATGGGAAAAATGGCTTTGCTGACCATTGAACTCTCTATGGATGATGATGATCAGTGGAGCTTGGCATTAAATTGCCAGTAACAGAACTCCAAAGCAATGGATACAGAAGTGGCAGAGACCTTTCACAGAAATAGCCTGAAGTGATAGTGCTATGTGAAAAGAATGTGAGGTTATATTTTAACAAAATTCTCTTTCTTTTCAGCCGCCTCATATACCCTGGGGTTATAACCTTCCTTATAGCAACTGTGACCTTTCCTCCAGGATTTGGGCAATTCATGGCAGGAGAGGTGAGAGTGGGGTGTGTATGTGCAATTCTGTGCAGTTCTGTAGAACAGTCTCCCCTCATCCTGTGCCCCAATAAACCGTAAGGTTTTGTGTCATGGAAAGGGGATGAAAGATTTGGAAGGAGTTTGGACTGAGGAGGGACTATATTCTGAGACTTATGATCTCTGCTATCTCCTCCATATAAAACTTGAAAAAGGTCCACTCTCCTAAGCAAGTGATAAAGAAGACGTTATTCCACGTGTAAAACTAGTTATTCTTTCACCAGTTCAGGTGAAGTCCCATGTCTCTTCCTGAAGATTAAAAATGTGAATTAAGTCTCGTAATCATGAATTACCAAAGTAAAAATCTCCTCCACTGTCTTGGAACAAATGTGGAATTACTCCATCTAATCTAATGATTTATGCCTGGGTTGTTGGTTTTTTTTTTTTGGTGTTTAGTTGATGCCACGGGAAGCCATCAGCTCTCTCTTTGATAACTATACCTGGGCAAAATACACAGGGGACCCACAGATACTGGGGAAATCTGCTGCCTGGATCCATCCAAAAGTCAGTGTCTTCATCATCATCCTGCTTTTCTTCCTCATGAAGGTAGGAAACCCAGCTCACCAAAACTCTTTTCCACTCGGAGTGAATGGTCTTACACCTTTGCAAAATAGTTTGTGAACTGCCAGTGAGGACTTGCTGGGTATTGAATGAAACACTACAACTGAAATGGATTCTTATATAATTTGGAGTGATTTTTGCGCACCTTGAATGCAAGATTACTAAAATTACTAGGGAATAGTTTCCTGACCTCAATAGAGTGACCTCCTTCACTGCTCCCAAGGTTATCTTCCTCATGCATCCTGCTG
>NW_010269915.1:5402-21797 GCF_000690775.1 Eurypyga helias
TGAATGACCAACCCACTGTGTAGTAGTTGGTAAGGAGGACAATGTCAGAAAAGATTTCTGAAATTCCAGAAAAATAAGTAATTGAGTAAAATCTCTCAGATCATTTCTATTTGGTCTAAATAAAATCTGATACAGTCTACTTGATATTCCTGACTACAGTTAGCAGACAAATAAGAAGATGCAAGCACGATCTATAGTTGTGTGAGGCTTAAGGATTTTGTAGTAGTTGGTAAGGAGGACAATGTCAGAAAAGATTTCTGAAATTCCAGAAAAATAAGTAATTGAGTAAAATCTCTCAGATCATTTCTATTTGGTCTAAATAAAATCTGATACAGTCTACTTGATATTCCTGACTACAGTTAGCAGACAAATAAGAAGATGCAAGCACGATCTATAGTTGTGTGAGGCTTAAGGATTTGTTAGCAGTACCATAACTTGATGGAGAAATGTACCTGAAAACAGTTTTGCCCACTTCTTGGAAAGCAACAGCAGATTAAATGTTCTGAGCCGAGATGGTCTGTGGAGGTTCAGCCTCTGAAAGTATCAGCTGTGTAGATGATACAAGACAGAGCAAGAGAAGAGATCTGAAAGAAGAAAACAATATATTTCAGTGTTCGAAATACAAGTAGAAAGAAAGAGGTTTTCCTAAGAGAAGGATGTTGTGCTTTAGGCTCAGCTGGCAACTAAGCACCACACAGCTGCTCACTCACTCACTCTTACCCCATGTGAGATAAGGAGGAGAAAATACAAGGAGCAGCTTGTGGGCTGAGACCAGGACAGGGAGGGATCACTCACCCGTTATGGTCACGGGCAAAACAAACTCAACTTGTGGAAGAAAAATCAATTTAATTAGTTACCAATCAAATCAGAGTAAGGCAATGAGAGACAAAACAAAACAGATCTTAAAAAAACCCTTCCTGCCACCCTTCCCTTCTTCCCAGGCTCAACTCCGCTCCCCATTTCTTTACTTACTCCCCACCGGTGGCATAGGGGGACAGGGAATGGGGGTTGTGGTCAATCCATCACACATTGTCTCTGCTGCTCCTTCCCCCTCAGGGCAGTGATGATGCCTCACACCCTGCCCCTGCTCCAGCGTGGGGTCCCTCACATGGGTGAGTCCTCCATGAACTTCTCCGATGTGAGTCTTTCCCATGGGCCGTTGCCTCCAGAAGTCTATATGTGCTGGGCTAAGCCGGCACTTGAATTTGTCTTAGCAGTACCAGGGCAGATTTCATCATTTTGCCCAACTTAGTGATAGGACAAGAAGCACCAGACACAATCTATAATAAAAGAAACCTATGACAATTGTATTTCAGCTAAAAAATCTCCGGGGAGTGTGAGTCAGCAGTGGCACAAATGCCTGGAAAAGCTGGGGAATCTCCACCCTTCAGGATGTTCAGAACTCACCTGGACGAGGCCCTGAGCAACCTCATGTAACTTAGGAATTAGCACTTCTGGGAGCAGGGAGTTTGGGAGAGACCTCCAGGGTTCCCTCTGCACTAAAATCTTTGAGTCTGAAATTTTGACAACCTCGTTCTGTGAAAAGCGAAGACGCTTGGAGCAATAGCAAATCTCGACTTCTGAGGTCCAAGGCAGAGTTCCCATGTTCATCCATCTCCTGGGTGATTCAGCATCCCTGCCGCCACAGCAGTTGTCCAGAGATCCCCTGTGTCAGTGTCGGTGTGTTGCCAGAGCTGCTCCACCTCCCCTTGACACCCTACAGCCCTTTTACCCTTCACTTTGTAGCCTCAGATCCCTCAGAACACGTCTCCTTACGGATTCACAGGCTGGGCAGTAGAGGGGGGCCTCAGAAAATGCTATTGCTGCTCAGTAACAACAGCACCCTCTGCCTCTGTTCTAGTTCTGGATGTCTGTCATTGCTACCACGATGCCCATCCCCTGTGGAGGCTTCATGCCTGTTTTTGTTCTAGGTGAGTCTCCATTCTGTGTCGCGGTGTGTCGATCTGACGGGTGGGGAGGATGAGGGAGACGTTGCGTACGTACTCGCTAGGTTTATTCCAGGGGGTGAGGAGTCAGCACTTGATGTCTATGACAAGCTCGGTTAAGAGTCCCACATACCAGCCTCTGCTTTTGTCATTTCCCACCCCCCAAATCCAAACGCCAAGAAGGAAATCCCTGCCCTTCTACATAAGCAAAGCCACGCTGTGGGGAGGCTTGCTCAACCGTGGCCTTCTGCTTTCTCTGCCTCTTCACCTACAGATAAACTCTCATCCTACAATCAGTAGTAGTTGCATCTTTCTCCCTTGAAGGCCAACTAGAAGAGATCACCTCAAACCTAGTACCTGCAACGTAACCCACCGCTTACTCATTTCTTCTGACTGAAATATGGTAACATACAGGTGTTCACTGGTTTTTAAGTGGTTTTAATTCCAAGGTCAAAAATTAAAAACAATGTGATGCTAATATTAAAAAGAGAGGCGATGTTAGACTAAAGTGTACAAGCTCCTGAAGTTCAGCATTAAGTATCCACAGCTCTTAAATGTGTGCTAAGGACCTCTGGGTTCTGGCAGGCGGCAACCGAACGAGCGTCAATAGCTTGCCCTTGCAGTGATGAAGGCTAACCACAAACACGGCTCTATGAGGAAAAGCCCAGTCAGCAATTAGTTATTTCCCTGCATTCAGCATTTTGGACACAATTCTGGAATATTGAGCCATTCTTTGACAAAGTGCAATGGGTCCAGTGGAGGCCACCGAGATTGTTGGGGAGCTGGAGCACAAACAAACAAGGAGAACCTGAGGAAGTTGGGCTTGTTCCACCTGCAGAAGAGAAGGCCGAGGGGGGATCTCACCGCAGCCTTCACCACCTCATGCAGCAAGGGATAGAGAGACACCCCTTAGACACACACAGTAAATGGGAGGTAAAGGCACAAGTTGCAACAGGGGAAATTCTGATGGAACATAAGACAAAAAATATTTCCTTGGTTCAAGTCCTCAGGAAGGCTGGAGATTCTCCATCCTTGCAGACTCTTAAGGTTTGTCTGGACAAGGCCCTGGGTGACTTGACTTCCCTTTGAAATTACACCTGTTGTGAACAGGCGTCCGAACAACACCTCCAGGAATCCCTTCCCACCAAAGCTGTGATTCTAGTGTTGGGACATTCATAGGAGGAGTGTGAAGGGCCTCAACTGTGATCTGGAGTGGCATTGCACATATTCTGAAGATGCTTCCTCCTACCTGGGAATCACAAATAGCACTGTGCCTAGTGTGCCTAAGTGGGAGAACACAGGGTCAACTGTATTTACACGTCTTAGTACCTTTTTGTCCTCTTGGAGTCTAACTTCTCTATTCTGTAACTGAGAACTACTCTTTAGTCCCCAGTGTCGTTTTCATGTAAGCTTTGGGTTTGTTTCTGTTAGAAAACACTCAGGTACTCAAGACTGCCCAGCATAGCTTGATGGCACAGTCTGGGTGTTCCTTAGATGTCGATTCCATAATTGTCGGTGATATTTTCCAGGTGCTGCCTTTGGGCGTCTTATTGGGGAAATCATGGCATCGCTTTTTCCCAACGGGATCCTCTTTGATGGGATTGTTTATCAAATCTTACCCGGAGGGTATGCTGTCATTGGTGAGCCTCTGTGTCTTTCTTTTTCTTCGCCTGGTCCCCTCCCCATGACTTTGCTGGCTGACATGACATGCTGTTTCTTAATGAGTCGTCTTCTTTCCCTGTTCATTTTCCACCTTGACCGGGAAAGGTGCAGCAGCTCTGACAGGAGCGGTGAGCCACACTGTCTCCACTGCGGTGATCTGCTTTGAGCTGACAGGTCAGATCTCTCACATCCTCCCCATGATGGTGGCTGTCATTCTTGCCAACATGGTGGCCCAGAGTCTGCAGCCCAGCCTCTATGATAGCATCATCCAGGTGAAGAAGTTGCCCTACCTGCCAGACCTGGGCTGGAATCACATAAGGTACAGTGGTAAAACAGAGCTGGAGGTGGGGAGTGGCAAAGAAATAAAGCAGAAGAGGATGAGGCCAGGGGAGAATGAAAGGTCATGAAAAGGCTACAAAGTACTACAATGAAAATAAAAATGCACAATAAGCCTAGAGGGGGAATTAGGGTTCATATGCAGAAATGGAGAAAAGTCCTCTTCTTTTTTCACTGAAAGCACAGATGTATTTTTATAGTGAGGGGTAATGGAGTGGAATACAACTGTAATGAAAATTCAGTTATCCTGTGTTGATCCTGTTAGAAAGTTCTCTTTGGTTACTCTCACAGAAGATTATTTAGCACCTGTATTGAGAACACCCTTTAAAGAAGTGGTCGTTTATATATTTCTTCAAGGAACTCATCTGCTAGGCATTTTTAATATGCTAATTCTTCACCTTATTGTCCATAAATTCACAGCAAATACAATATCTTCGTTGAGGATATTATGGTCCAAGACGTGAAATTCGTCTCCTCCAACTGTAAATACCGAGACTTGCAAACTCTGCTCCAAAGCACCACTGTTAAGACTTTGCCTTTGGTGGACTCGCCAGGTGAGCGGTGTGGAGAAACTAGTCCTTCCTGGAGACTGTCTCAGCTTAAAGAGCCGAAGGAACTAGCTTTCAAATTACATGCTGTGAAGGAGACAGTGTGACCCACTATATATAAAAAAATCATGCTAAAAATTGTCTCCTATGGATGCTGTATGACAGCAGGCTGTTTCAGCTGCTCCAGGTAGGCTGGAGTGCGAGTCGCGGAGCAGATGCAGCAGGTAAGGAGGTGTGGGGGAGGTTTGTGGACTGAGCTGACTACAGGGAGGGATCCGAGCACTTCGAAGAGGTTGGCGGGAGGAAGGGGCAGGGGACGTTCAAAACCCTGAAGCGGCATAATGGCTTCTCTGCCCTGTGTTATGCAGAGACCATGATCCTCCTGGGGTCTATAGAACGATCTGAACTGCAGGCTCTCCTCCAGAGACACATAAGCCCAGAACGGCGATGGCTCCTCAACAGAGAAAAGCAGCAGAAGCTCTCTGAGGCACCCTACGACGGGCACAGCAAGGGACCGTGGGCAACCCTGCCAAAGCTGAAGCGTGAATCTTTTGCTTATGTTGATGAGGATGAGGATGCAGATGAGAAGGGAGAGGTGAGGGAGAGAAGCGGACGGACTGCAACACAGAGACTGCTTAAGAAGCAGTAAGGCGTTCGGAGACGCTGAGGAAGAAATGACACAGGGTGGACTTTATTTTCTCTCCTTTCCGTAACAGTTGCCTCGGCCCCCAAGTCCCACTCCCAGTTACCCAGAGGAGCCCAATGGCCCGACAAGTCCTCTTAAACAAATGCCGGAAACTTTGGAGCCGCAGCAACCCACAGGTATGGTAACTCCGGGCATGCCTCAGCCACTTCCCAGCCAGCCTGTGGAAGCTTTCATGCTGTGTGTACGTGCCTGTGTGAGGTGCTGATTTCCCGGAGACTGAGAGAAGGAGCTTTCTCTGCTGTTCCTGTATTAAAGGTACTTCGTTAATGCACCTCAACATCAGGGTACCGTACCTAGAAATATCTGCTGTGATCCCTCAGAGGGCATGGCAGGCGTAGGCTCACTCAGGCTGTTCTCTCTCCATCCTTTGCAATAACAGATAATTAATACCTCCAGATATTTTCTGGAAAGTCTACAAAGAAGGGTCCCATCTCTTGCCTCCTTCACCCCCTGAATGAATTTCCCTGGGAAAAGCAGCCTGAGCGCTAAACATCTGGACTTGGGTTTTGAGTGGCTTAGGCTGTTGCTCAGCCATCTCCAAAACCGAACAGCTCCTCCCTTGGACATGCGTCCCTTTGATTCAGCGACATTATTATGATGGACAAATACTCATGTATTTTGTTCTCGCTGTGCCACCCCAGCCTTTATTAGTTTTGCTTCCAAGATTGCACTCATAGCTCATTTCTGATTCATATATCATGTATATTTGATGCAGGGATGGCGGTTTGGTTTTTTTCTTTATGTGAACTGAAATATGCAGAGAGTAAGTAAGCAGAGAGGCGTAGCCCAATCTTGAGAACGAATACAAAGGGCAGGACTCTGGCTCATGCTTTTAGGCCCCCAAAGTTTAGCATGTAATAGGGCATAAACCACATTCTGGTTCCTTAACACCACTCACGTATGACTAAACTTCTAATCCACTTTATGCTTCCAGGGCAGTAGAGTGGTGGGACAGCCATCCACCTTCCTTACCGAATCAGGAAAAGAGTCATATCGAAACCAGGACAGTGTGTGAGACATTTTACATGATCCTAGTGCTGCGTGATCCAGAAGTGACGAAAGGAAGGGGAGCAGGGGTGACTTCAACACGCTTTCCCTGCCATAACTTTTAGTTTGGCTCACAGCTGTCATTGTTTCCTCCACAGCCTCGTTCACAACACAACAGCACCAAACCCTTTCTCCTCCTCTTTTGCTAATTCTTGACTGTCCTGCCTGGTAGAATAATCCTGCAGTCCTTTCCATTCCCACCATTAAGCTGCTGGCACAACCTATGGACTCATTCACGCTGTGGATATGTTTTGTCTTTGAAGTAATTTCAAAATTCTCACCTCCCCCGTCCCTACTCATACTCCAAACCACATTCTTCTTGGACTGCAGAAACCTCTAGTCACAGCAGTTTACCCCTTGCATCAGATTGTTTACTGTGTTAGTAGTCTTGTTTCTGTTTGGGGTTCTGGGGTTTTTTTGGGTTTTGGGGTTTTTTCCGTCAGGGACACTGATCTATGAATATTATCTGCATACTTCATAATGGTTTGTTTCCTCACCTTGAGGAAAAGATTTTGCATGGGAATATTTATTCTGGCATGTCCCAGACACCATCTTACAAATTGAATGCCACGTTGTGACTGGCTCAGCCCTGTCATACACCTTATACTGTGTCACCCATATTATTCCCCAGCCTGCCTTGGGCAAGGAGATGGGCACTGCGCTTTGTACCTCTGCCTCTCGACTGTTCTTCTCTCTCATCCATGTGTTTGTTTCCATCCTTCAGGCAATTTCAGGAGGCTGAGGCAACTGATCCAGCAGCTCTTGTGCCATTACAACCGTCCACTTGAAACAGAGTGTGCCATCCAGGTTAGGGATACGGAGAGCCTAGTAGTACTCTGAAGAGGGAAGGGAATGCAATGGAAATAGAACTTACTACTCAGAGCCATTCAGCATTTGGCCAAAGCATGGACACGTTTATGGTCCTGAACTATGACAGCATCAGCGAGGAACAATTCCCAGGGAGAAAGGGTGTGATTACTGTAAAGGAGTGTGCATCTTCTTGAAGAGCCATCTGTGCTCAGGTGTCAAGGCTACCATCATGACCGAGTGTGGGCATCTTTGTCTCAGTGAATAACTTAATGCTGTTTTGGCTAACATGGAATAAAATACAGTCCTATTTCATTTGGCAAACAGTTTTGGCCAGATAGAAACGAAAAACTACTTTTGCCTTGTGCCATGATACCCTTGGGTATCTGACATCTGCACAGTGTTGGTGGATATCTGAGCGCATCTAAAACAGTACAAAATGACCGTGTTTAGGCACCTGAATTGCCCCACCAGCATTGCATAGTCAATCTTCACTGGCAAGTGCAGAATACACCTTATAATGTATGAGTACAAAGAAAACCTAAACACTCGGCAATATACTATTTGGAACAAAAAAGGGATCACATGGGGGAGGAGACTGTGCAAATATTTCCTTACTGTACTCTGTGAAGCTGTGGGTTCTTTGCCTGTCCTAAACAGTGTTTTCTCCTGCAGGAACCAATAGAAGTCATTGACACAATGAGGCCAGAAGAGGTAAGACTGGGTGCAGAAAGGGAGTGAAGTTAATTGAGTGTTTCTTTTGCCCATTTCTTATCACTTGCAATACTTCCTGAACTCCAACAATCACAGTGATGGTCACACGAAGCCGTAGCTAAAGCTATTTTCTTCTTAGAGTTGCACAGTTGGCAAGTCTCACCCAATGAGAGAAGAGATTGTTCTGCTAGATGTGCTGAGAAAGGCTCTGAGTAATCTGATTTAGCCCTGCTGTGAGCAGGGCTTTGGACTAGAGACCCCCACAGGTTCCCCCTCACCTATATCTTTCTGTGGGTCTAATGCTGTTCTATCATTTTTTTTTTTACACAAAGGCAGCATTATGTTCACTCCTTTTTTTAAGCAGGAAGGAGCCAAACCTCACCTTCTCAGAAAACTGGTGAGGTACCAGAATTGCTCTGTTTCCATAGGGAGTTGACATCTAGCAAGGAAGGGATGGGAAACCTGGGGGGTGTGATATAATGGGCAAGATGAACTTCTACATAGGAAGGAATAAGCATTAACAGGAGAATGGAACTAGTTTGGGTATACAAGATAGCAACACTGCTGATTACTTTAAGAGTGATTCCTCTTCTTTCCTGCGTCAGATAGATGCTTGGGAACAGGAGGAGCTGGACAAGAATGTGTGCTTTGACAGCTGCCGCATAGACCCTTCCCCTTTCCAGCTGGTGGAGAGAACTTCCCTGCACAAGGTGGGTGCAGTTGCCTGTCTGAGGCATACACTGTTTTTCTCCACCCTATCTATCATGGCAAGTCTAGTCCATGACTTATTTCTTCTCCTTGTCTTCATCTGCAACTACTATCATCAGCTACTTCCACATCCAGCTAGAGAAGTCAGCTCATTCCTATAACCTCCTGCGTGTACCTCCAATCTCCTGCAAAATGAAAGGCTACGTGATAAGAAATCTGTGTGCATTTGTTAAAAGAGCTTTTGGACACCACATCAGATTTTTCCAGCCACTACGTTAACAGAAGCATTGTACGCCTTGCTTCTGGGGGCATTACACTGAGATGTACACTGTGCGTTGCCAGTGTGCAGCACTGGAGTGAGTACTCCTGCATTTCTCAGGGTGTTTTTGTCAAGGTGTAGAGTCTGCCTCAGTGCGTGAGAAGCGTTGCTTGAAACCACCCTGTATCATAGGCTCTTCGCTGAACTGAAGCACAAGGAAAGAGGAAGCTGGATCATACAACCACTAGAGTTCACACAAAAGGACTGGGGATAAAAGAAATCACTATGTCAGGAATAAGAGAGGACTGGGCTTTCCCTCAGTGGAAAGTGAAGGCAGTCTACTGAAGCAAAAGTGCACAGGGCATGCTTTTATCAATATTCATTTAACGTGAACAGTCAGCATATGCCTTGCACAAATTAATTACTCTGATCAAAGGGGGAGGATCTCATCCTTGAACAAAATAAGAACAGGTTAGCATGTACTTAAGATGAGTTTGGTATCTTCTAAAGGTCTGGCTGAAGTAATCTGAAAACCACTAGCATTTATCTTTGATAATATAGGGATTACAAGAAATTACACCTGAAGTCTGCAAATGTTTCCTATCTTTCATTAAAAAGAGCAAATGAGACACTCTTAAATAACGGACAAGTCAACTTAATTTCAATGCACAAAAAATGCAGGAACAAATAATCAAACTATCTACAAATGTTTCCTATCTCTCATTAAAAAGAACAAATGAGACACTCTTAAATAATGGACAAGTCAACCTAACTTTGATGCACAAAAATTGCAGGAACAAATAATCAAACTATCTGAGGTATGAGTACTTAGAGCGAAATGTGAGACTATTGATAATGGCAAGACTATCACAACTTATAACCATCAAATTGCATTTAACCAGTCTGGTTTTCTTTTACATTAGGGTAAAATGACTTGTTCCTGAGAAATGAGATTTTCCCTAGTTTACTCTTGAACATGACATTCAATATATCACGTGCTGTTAAAAAGGCGAATACAAGTTGTGAAAGAATGACTTTGTGTAAGGTAAAGTCGAGCTAGAACTCAGCTTAAAGAACTTGGAGCTTGGAAATACCTCACTGATGGACATCGAGAGTGCTGAAATTTTTAGAAAGCCTGGTCTGTGAAGAACAGTAAGATAATGGGGTATATTCAGGCTGAAGAAAAGACTGATAGCAGTGTGATATCTCTCCTTTTAAGAAGGCTTTGTAAGAGAAAGGGAATAACTTGTTCTCAGTGTTCCCACTGTACTTGATATGCAGCAACAAGCCTAAGTTTTGACAGGAAGTATTCTGGAACAGGAAAAAAGAAATCTTCTAGTGTTAAAGGAAGCACTGGAATAAATAACCGAAGAGCGTTTTATCTTTGCGTATTACTGTATGATAGTTTAATTTCCAGCACCAAAATGAAACAGGATCTCCTTAAGTCCCCAGCTACACATGGTGTTGCATGTAAATCTCTGTTGGTTTGCCAGATGCAGGATGGGAGTGACCTTGAGAACGTTCTCTCCACCACCAACACCCTCCCAACTCTGGCTGCACAGCACAGGGACCAGAGGGTAGTACTTGATTGCGACAAAAGGGGAAGAGGTCGTTTCCCACTGTCATGACTGCAGACCTGCGCGCCTTTGTGATTCCCATTTCTAAAAAGTCCCAGCTGTAGCAGCAAGTATCATGTCACCAGTTTCCAAAGTCCCCGACGTGGTCTTTTGTGGTTTTGTTCACAGACGCACACATTGTTCTCATTACTGGGCCTCAGCCATGCCTACGTAACCAGTATGGGGAAGCTGAGGGGAGTGTTGGCTTTGGAAGAGGTAAGTACAGATCCTTCCATCTCCTCCATCAGCTGCGAATGTCCTGAGGATTGTTACGATAACGTACAGGTGTTGGAGGATCCAGCTGGGAATATGTTTAGCTGCGATCGCTACGTTTTTGATCCAGAGTTGAGTCAACCCTTTGGAAGCCATGTAAAGGAACGGGTGACTTCATTTCAGAGGAGGCAGCATTTGTTGTTTAAAGGGGTGTTAGATGGTTCATCCATTTCGTGAACATAGGGCTCTTAACTGAGTTGCTATTACTGTCTCTGAAAGTCATGTGGAATTCGTTATTTACTGTGGAATGAAAAAATAACACCCATGTAAAATATGATCTCCGCAGGCCCCTGAGGTAGGGCTGTGACTCTCCCCACTTGTGACCCCTTTCCCTTGGAGAGTAGGTGAACTTCTGCTGGGTAGGGCTGTGTCAGCCTGCCTTTCATCCATTTTTTTTCTGAACTTTTTCTCTTCTCGTAGCTTCAGAAGGCAATAGAGGGCTCCACGCGTTCCGGGGTTCGCCTCCGCCCGCCCCTTGCCAGTTTCCGCGACACCAACCGGACTTCCATCAGCAGTGAGAAGGTCGGACAGGCCACTCCGGTGTGGAGCTGGCAGGACAACTGCACGGTGGCAGCAGAGCATGCAGCAGACTTGGGCGCAGAGAGCCCACCGCCCCCCTGCTCGCACTCCCCCCAGCCCTCAGACTGGCACGACGAGGCGGAAGTCTCGTGCTCCACTTACGCCACTGACACCGAGTTGGAAGAGACGGAACTGACAGGGCCAGTTGCTGAAAACATCTCGGACATCCTCAAGGACATAAGCCTACGCTCCACTGACCTGGATGAAGATGAAGATGAGGATGAGGATGTCCTCTTATAGCTGGTGTGCGGGGAGTAGTCCATCGCAACCTTCAGTTGAGCCAGTCTTCATGTGCTTGCTCCTCAAAGAGAAGCTTTTGGATGTTTTCTGCAATCCCCACGGAGGACTGATTCGGCTGGGAGAAGGGGCATTGGAGTGACCCTTTCTTTGGCTGCTTTCTTTCCGTGCAATGACTGTTGGGTTGTCGGACTACACGCGTGCGTGCAGGAGCCAGACACAGACTGCAAGGTGGCTAAGGGCAGGCTGAGGATGCTTTACATGGCAGAAGGGATTGCAGCAGGACATGAATACTGCTGGACACGGTCAGGATGCCACGTGGAAAGCGGAGGAGCCGCTCTTCTCATTCTTCATTGGTGTCATTCTTCCAGTCACACCTGGCCCGCACGCACCGGTGTGCGCACAGCCAGAACTCCAGCCTAGAAGCATATTGCTGTTCTGACTCCAACCCTGTCCATGGCGCTGCAGCTCCTTTTTGCTAGCTCTTATCTTGCATCCCCTCCCAAACATTCCCATGCAGAACATTTTTTCCTCTTTCTCAATTTTTACTCTGGGATTTTCCTGGATGGGGATGCAGCTAGGGGCTTCTCCTCTGTTCTTTAGCTGAGCCATATGCTAAAAACAGATGGGAGGAAAATATTCAGTTGTGTCTCATATCTTGAATTCAGCCAGGGCTCTAAGAAAAGCACTGGAAGGGAGGAAAGCCTCTTTGTTTTCCCATCATCTCTGGAATTTTAAAATAGAATGGGAAAATCTTAAGTGGGGGGCATCCTCAGTGGTGAAGGGAGAGGAGTACAACAGCATGTATGCACTGGTATTTCAAGTACTTGTGTTTGTCACTGAATCACTGCTCACAATTTTTACAAAGTCATAGTCTTAAAATAAAACAACTAAAAAAAAAATTATGGAGTGTTAGCATGCTGCCAAGAAATGCAGCTTAGAGAAGTCACATTTTCTACGCTTTGAAAACAGGTTTCTCTCTGAAAACTCCTGCTCTCTTTCCTCGTTAATTCTACCCAGCCTACTTTCCACATGTTTCTGCATACATCAGACCTGAGAATTCCAGCTCTCCCTTTTGCCGGCTTGTCTCCGCTGTGACTAACAGGAGAGACCTCAACCCTTGTCCGCAGCATCCCTCTCCATTCCAGTTCTAAATCTGGAGCAGATCTTGATCTCCAGCTTGCAAAAGGATGTCTTGTCAGTTCGTGTCATGCATGCAAAACCTTAGCATCCAAAGATCAGATGCTGCTGTGTTTAACTCACTGCCCTGGTGAGGTTTTCTCAGTAAATAGGCAAAATCAAATTACATGTATTCTGCAGCTTTTCTCTACCACTCTACATCTCTCTTCATCATATTTTTGATCCAAGCACCTAATGGATGTGTTTCTACTTACCAGCAACAGAGAAGAAATGCAGGCTCTGGTAATACTTTCTTGGGGGTACTCCCGCAGATGTCGGGCCACATCCCCTTCCTGATATTAGTAAATCGTTATCTAATGCAGAGTGACCACTTTCACCTCACCAGGTGCTTTTCCATAAGCTGTCTCAGGAGCAAGCAAAAAATATCATTACCTCTAACCCAGTCTCCCTAGGAAAATTCCCTCCTGGCTTTCATTCCAAGGATTAACCTTGGACCAATTCTTTTCTGGTGATGCTTATGGGTGTGGGAGTCTGTGACAAGGTTGCAGAGGAGGGAAATCTCCCCAGCTAGTCTCTTGAAGAGGTTTATATCCGTTGTCTGGAATTCAGAGCCCACCAGCTCTGTATCGCCACTGACGTGTGATCCCGCTCTATAAGCTAACTGGGGATGTCCTTTCCCTGTCAAAGCGAGCTTCGGTCCCCCGATACTCACCCTGACCTTGTGAGGAGACAGCGATGATGTGAGGGCACTCGTGCACACCAGCTGCTCGCCTCCACCGCAGGCATGTGGCATATTTCTGGCTGCCAGGCACTAGCACGCAGCCTCCCTGCTACTTTCGTGTCACCTTCCCCTGCCTGCAGAGAAGAGGCAAACCGAACGCTCTTTTTTTCTCAGGGAACAGTGATAGTCTATCAAATAAGCGGGGTTGAAAGGACTTTCCTTTTAAGAACCTGTAAATGTGTGGTGAGGGGCAGCACTCGTGGGGCCAAGTCGGATCTGAGGGTCCACATGCCCTCAGGAAGGACAGGGGTCTCCAGGTCAGCTCAGCCTTACTGCTGGTGAGTGCAGACAGATTTTGCAGCTCAGCCAAACACTTACACTGAGACACATGAGACAAGGAGAAACTTTGAGGCTGGAGTCAATACGCCTCCCCCTCCTCTCTCCCAAATACAGATACGTGTTCTGCTCCAGTTCCACACTTCTCCTACAGGGTGTTGCAGAAGAACTGGGATCTGACTGGCTCAGAATGCAGATGGATTCTAAATCAAAGCCAGAGAGCGTGTGAGTCACGACAGACAGATTGTGAGCCGGGGGAGAAGCAGCTGGAACAAAAATGATGCACATGGAGAGGCCTCGGGTCCTCAGAGTAAGACACAATCTCACCTGGAAAGCTGCTTCAGATTTGTCACCTGAGGGCACAGGACCACACACGTGCCCACACACACACACACACACACCCCTCTCCATCCCTATCGCCTTCGGCTGTCCCAGAGTTACCACGAGGAGCTGGACGGCTCTCTGCGGGGCAGCAGGGAGGTGGGTGTTACTGCTGCTCTTTGGAGGCATTACTCACCCTCCACCCCAGGCACGCCCCCACCCCTTCATCAGAAGCAGCATTCATCCGCACCATCTTCTACCTGGGAAGCAGTATGCATACATGGATGTGTTGTAGGGAGCCAGGAGGGGACAAAAAAACATACTGGGAAGATGGTTTGCAACGGCCGAAGGGTTTTCTACTTCCATTTTACCAGTAAGATCTTCACTGAGCTGACGACAAGTCCTTTAGGAGGTATGAAATGGGCAGTAAACTGACACTGCACCTTTGTCAAGACAACTCTAGGCTCGCACCGCCTCCGGCCATCTAACTACACCCCCTCAAAGTTGAAACCTTTGTCCACCAAACAAAGTCACGCCAATCTGTCACTCTAAAAGCTACATCTCTCCTTCTATCCAAGTAGCACTACCTACACACAAAAATTATTTTTCCCCAACCCAAAATATCCCCAGAATTTGTATCAGCACCGAAGCCTTCCTGTTCAGCTAGAAAGTCAACTCTCAGATCTGCCCCAAAATATCCAAGCACAAGCTTTGACAAACAAGAAGCTCTGAGGCTGTTTAAACCACAGAAGCTTGCTTTTCTCCTAAACACCACGTGCAGTTGCTTAGGATCATTGTTTTGGGCAGAGATTCATGTCACACCAAGCTTGTCACTACCACTCAAAGCACTAAAATAGAGCTGATCTTGTTCAGCATTTTCGATTCCAAGCATCTGCTGAACTACATTTGGTACCCAGCATATAAGGAATTACTCTGAGAAGAACACAACAGTGAAAAATCTCCATCAGAGCAGAGAGTTTTGGGGAAAAATTAAAAAAAAAAAGATACTTTGTATCTTCATGATAAATGTATAAATGATAAATCTCAACTAATTGCCAGTTTATTGATATTCATTTCATGAATGGAAAAAGTTATCTATTAAATTTTAATCTAGCAAAAAGTTGAACTCTTCCTTTTACATGGAATTTACATGTGAAAGCAGAAGTCTTACAGGACTTGACAGGACAAGGGGTAACAGGTTTAAACTGAAAGTGGATAGATTTAGATGAGATGGAAGGGAGAAATTCCGCCCGGAGAGGGTGGGGAGGCAGTGGGACAGGTTGCCCGGAGAAGCTGTGGATGCCCCATCCCTGGAAGTGTTCAAGGCCAGGCTGGATGAGGCTTGGAGCAACCTGGTCTAGTGGAAGGTGTCCCTGCCCATGGCAGGGGGGTTGGAACTGGATGAGCTTTAAGGTCCCTTCCAGCCCAAACCATCCTGTGATTCCTTGATTTAAACTGAAGAAGTTTAATAATAAGGAAGACTAAGATTGACAAGACAACAGATAGGGCTTTGGGTAGTTAGGACAAGGCTAAGAGGCTTAATCATGATTCGGATAAAGGAGAAAACAGAGATGGACTACTGGGCAACCAGGAAAAATTTGCCTGGACAGTGTAACTTTTTTTGGTTGGCAAAGCTTTTTCAGACTAACAAAAAAGTCTAGTTTTCTAACTGCATGTACAAAACCAGTTAGTACAAGCAGGAATAGAGAGACAGACAGAACCAAGAATTCATAAAAAAATAACTTCCCCCTCCCCCGCCCCCAGTTATGCAAACACTGTGTAGAAGTGTGTGTTTTCTGGTCAAAGAGTACAAGACAGGGCAATAACCAGCTGAGCAAGTAAATATCCCTCTTTGCAAAATTAGCCCAATCTCAGGAAAGGTGTAATTAAAAATATACTATTAAAAATAGTGTCACAACAAGTACTAAGTTGTTTGTGGCCACAGGAGCCAGGATCTGGGCACAGCTCTCCTAACAATTTAATCAACACTGAAGACCCATAATTAATATTTCCACACAAAAGCCAGGCCTGAGCATTAGTTTTCTCAAATAGAGTCAAACTTTTTTTTATCTTAAGCCAAAAATTTTAAGGCTGTATTCGTGAGAGGCAAGCTTAAACTGGTATATTGGGTTTGTGTAGCACCGTTTTAGTAGCGGGGGCAGAGGCTATTGAAGTGGCTCCTCTGAGAAGCTGCTGGTACCTGCTAGGGAATCAGCAGTGGAGAGAGGAGTGGGATGCGGGAGACATAACCAGGCAGACCCCCAGGTCAGTGTGGAAAGGCGGGAGGACGTGCCCGGAGCAGAGGTTCCCCGGCAGCCCGTGGTGAGAGGGCAGGCTGTGCCCCTGCCCCCATGGAGGGTCACAGGGGGCAGAGACCCCCCTGCAGCCCGGGGAGGACCCCACACCAGACCAGGGGCATCCACCCCAAGGAGCGACGGA
>NW_010269915.1:21817-24265 GCF_000690775.1 Eurypyga helias
CCCGTGCTGCGGGGGGAAGCCGGCGCTGGAGCAGGCTGCTCCTGAAGGAGTGCACCCATGGAAGGGACCCACGCCGGAGCAGTTGGTGAAGAACTGCAGTGCCTGAGAAGGGCTCACGTGGGAGAAGTTGGAGGAGGACTGTCCCCTGTGGGAGGGACCCCACGCTGGAGCAGGGGCAGGGTGTGTAGCTTACACACACAAACATGACCTTTCTCAGATCACGAGTGTGCAAGAGTCGACAGCTCTGCAATTGGGCGTCCTGTGCTTTGAGCCACATCTCCCTCTCCCTCAGCTTCTGGAAGTCAGTAAGTCCTGATGCAGTCCCACAGTGCTAAAGACACTGCTGGGATTGGTGTGCCAGCTGAATGCAACCAGTCTCAGCCAAACCTGTTCCTAGTTCAGGCACCGGCCTTTCACGTGAGCGGTTGCTCGCATCCCAGCAGTTTTGGTGTGCTGCTTGTGCAAACATCTTGTGCTCCGTAGAAAAAACAGTTATTGAAACGTATCTAGCCAACTTGAAGGATTGCACCGGATAATGGAAGACAAAGTATGTGGAGGAAAAGCCCAGTAGGAAATTTATAAAAGAAACAGAATGTAGAGGAATGAAACCTTGAATTACCTGTTTTATATGAACAACAGTCTAAAGACTGGCTACTTACTGAATAGAGACTTAGTTTGAAGATGAGAAGGTAAAAATGCAAGACCTACTAAGATATGTCCAGAACTGAAGTCACACAAACTCAAGTTAGAAGCTTTTCCTTTTTTTTTCCACACAGAAACAAGTGCAAAAGACAGTAATGGAAGGTTCATGAGGAATACATTTGCCAAAAAAATATTCATCTGCTTTTTTTTCTCCTCCTCCAACTCCTATAGTGCACTTCAGCAAATGGGCTGTGAAAAGAAATGGGAGCTGTGAGAGGGTTGGATTATGACCAAGCATGTCACAAAATCTTATGCTCAAATCAAATTTGCAGTGTCTCTGGAGCAGAAGATAGAAACTGTCTGTGTAGAAAATTCCCTTCAGGTGGCAAAGTGCAGAGCCAGTAAGGTGTGCAGCAAGAATGGTCTTATGCCCTTTTTATTTACTGTTTTCATTAATGACTTGAAAAAGGAAGTAACGTGTGAGAGCTTGTTAAGACAGTAATGTGAGAGAAACACACGGTAGATCTGCCATCTACTCTAAACAGAGAAACAAGCAGAAAGAGGAGGTCAGAGACTGGGGCAGATACCACAGAATGAGGTTGATGTTGAGGCTAAGATGCTAAATCCAGAGAGGAAGTATTGAACTGAGGGATAAATCTAGACTAGTATGATGGCAAAAGAGCTCTGTTAGGTGAAGCACACAGCAGCTGGACACCATCTTTGCAGCATCATGCAAAATTAAGACAAAAAAAGACATTTTTCCTAGGCAGAAGTATGACTTCCAGGCTCAGATACATGTTATTTTCCCAGGCACTCAAGTCTTAAACACATGTGGAATAACGGATTTCATCTGATGCATTACATTAAAAAAAAAAAAAGTGACAATTTAGAGGCCATTGGGGAAAAAAAAAAAAAAAAAAAAAAAAAACCCATTGGGAAAAAAAAAACCAACAAAAACCAACCCAACCAAAACCAGGAGTGAGTAGTAGGGGATTTAGAGGATTGACAAAAAAAACCCCAGCCCAATCCTAAAGGAGTTAAATATGTGTGTCTTCTGCAAGTCACAGTTAATTATATGAACATAATTACGCAGATGTACATCCCAAAGTGTGAGTGGGAACCTATTCAGAAGGAAAGGGAAGTAAACTGGGAGGCAGCAGATTAACTTCAAACAGAGCCCAGAAGGCAAAGACCAGCTAAGCAGCCCTGATTGTGGACTATACTATGCCTATGCTACAAGCAGGGCAAGTGACGCTGCTCAGCCACTGCCAGAAAAGTGGAAAAGTGCAAGGATCTTCACAAGGAAATAGATATCTTTTATGTCTAGAGCTCAGAATTCTCATATGGCAAACAAAGTGCTACCAGGTCTGGCCTAATGTCCTGAATCAGAAGCAGATGATGCAACAAAGTCGGAAATGCAAAGATGCTCCTTTCCCTCTGGGTCAACCAACTCCCCAACCTGCTTCCCGCAGCAGGCCGAGAAGCATCGATTTAAAACCGAAACGTGAAACCAGAGTCTTGCTACCCAGTGTCGGCGATTTTTACAACCCCAGCACCAGACTCCGTCTGTCCTCAGCTGCCGCTGTGAACCTTCTCTCCAACTCCCTCCCAGATTCGCCTGCATGTTACCAGCACCAGGACAAGGCTTGTATGTGTCATCTGGAACACGCTGTTTCGGTGGAAGCAGAAAACTCACCCCGCGCTAAACTACAGGGTCCCGTCGATGCGATGCTGTCTATCACCAGCTCTGCCACAACGCCCCGCGATTTGTGTCACGGTAGCCGCAGGGACAAGATTTTAGCCCTG
>NW_010269915.1:24312-48514 GCF_000690775.1 Eurypyga helias
GGGATGCTTCTCCAAGCCACAGTGGATCCTTTTCCATGTCCTCCATCAGATCACCACACCGAGACCCACCCCCTCTTCCTAGGATCCTCCTTCCTCAGACGCGACTCCCCTGAAACCAGCCCCACAGAAAGAAAACACTTCCACCAGCCAGGATGGCAAGACCACATTCTGTTTAATAACAACTCCATAAAGGACTGTACATGCTATTTTGAGCTACCTCCTCTCCTTCGCTGTGGTTGCTGCCACATACAGGCTTGGAGGTGTATAGTGCCATAGAGTTTCCTACGTCTACATGTAGTGTGTGTACGTGTATGTATGTGGTTGTACATGTATGTATTTATATATATCTTTGTAGAAGTGTTAGCTCGTAAGTCACATTATCAAAACATGCGAAGTATATCCAACAAAAAAATTTTCAGGCAAACATGTTTTGGAGCTGGAAGACCAAAGGCAAATCAGACTCATTTTAGTTATTAAGGGCTAGTGTGGGACAAGGTAAGGATGAAAGCTTTCAATAGAAAAAGTCCCTTTCCCTTTTTGTTTTACTCCCATTCAGTACTTTCCCCACAAACATCAACACACCTCTGTAAATGCTAGCTTGAAAAAATACATTTCATCACCATGCAGCCTCCCCCTGCAGAAAATGTGTGCAGGCTCGGGGGAAAGCTCTTTAAAATCGCTTGGGGGCAACCTCCATTGTCCCGTACGCGTACGCTAAAGCAGTTTCAGATGCTGAGAAGACATTTGAAGACCCAAACCTTTAGTTACTTTTAAACATGCTTCGGGAATCCATTCTGCATGCCACCCCTGAGACTCCCATCCACCACCCTTGCACCTCCCACAACCTCAGGCTGTACCCTCCCATACCTGAAAAGACCTGAAACAACAGAACTCCTGTTCCCTGTAAAATCACTTCTGAGTCCCAGATTTATAATACAGGAATTCCCAGAGACCTCCAATCATGCATGACATCCACAAATCAGAGAAGAAAAATTGAAGCCAAACAAGGATATATATATATATACCTGCAAAAGAACTTTTTGGCTTGCTACGTTGCTCACACATGCAGTAGCGGAGAAGAAGGGAAGTCTACCTGTAGTGCCTCCCGGGAGCTTGGCAGAGCTCTGGAAGAGGGTTATTAACCTTTTGACCTCCAACTCATGACTGGATTTCCATGCCCAATGAAAATGAATCCAAAAGGCCGGTGAATTTGGACTACATGCTTTTATCTTATTAGAAGTAAATCTTGGTGCACGGTCTTGTCTCCATAACGGAGCCTTTGTAGATGGTTTTGTCTTGCTAGCATGGACATTTGATCCCTTATGGAAAAGCAAAACCAAGACTAGTTTTCAGAGGCATTTAAAATGTCCCCAGTCAAAGGAGATGAGGAAGATCCTCAGTAGCATTCTTTCCACGGAACACTGCAACCCCCGTCTTCCTAGAAGACAGCAGCTACTGCTCACCAGACGCTAAATCCTGCCCATGGCAGGGGGTTGGAACTGCATAATCTGTAAGGTCCCTTTCAACTCAAACCATTCTGTGATTCTATGATATCTGTACTGACAAGATTCCTGAACAAATCTCTACAGTTTTAGTAAAAACATACTCTTTCTCAGAGAGTCCTGGCTTGACTAAACTTTTCCTCTTCCAACAATGTGTATCTGCACCGGAAAAATATATCACATATTTTCTTTGTGCAGACTGACGCTGACAGTAATAGAGCTGCTCTTGATTTCCAAGAAAAAGGTAACACATTGTGCTGCCTATGCCGGGGAAAAAGTTAGTGCGAGGATACACATAGGTCCTAATGTTCTAAGTGCAAGTGTCCAGTGCCCATTTGTTAACCTAAGACTGATGTGTCTTCATCCCTACCCCAGTCAATTCATGAAGGTGGCTGCGCTGCTGAGAGAGCACAGTGACCCCAACAGCCTTGCCCAGGCTCCACGACGTGTTCTGAGACAGAGAGACATTGGTCTGGCACCAACGTCCAGCTGTTCTCTTCTGCTCCTCTGCGGGGTCACTACTTCTTAGCCTGGGAAAAGTCTTGGATACAAAAGAGGCACCAGACGTTGACTTTACAGCTTGCATTCGTGTTTGAGGCTGTGCTTCACATGACTGTAGGCTGTGCTACACATACATTTAGTTCTAATAGGCACTACTTTACTTGCACTTTCCCTGTTTATTTTTCCTTTCCCTGAGCCACGACATAAAAATCTTGGCATGTCAGATTGCTACAGGGGAGAGGAATCGAAGATGAAACTGTTACTTATTCCTATTTTTCTAGAGGTAAGGGCACCAGCAGCTGATGATGTCTGTTTTGGAATGGATTTTGTTCTCTTTCCTTTCTTTCTCTTTTGGAAGAAGTGAAACAGTTAGTTTAAGGGAAATGCCAAATTTGTGTAGAGTTGTCTGAACAAGGAACATGGGAAATTCCAACTGGGAAAAATTAGAATCACGAGCTTAGGCTATGCCAATGTTGCTGTGCTCTCCACAACATTCAGAGGTGGATTTATTTTAGTTTGTTTCTCTTTCTAGGCAATTGCCAGTACAACAGTTAAGGCAAACAGCTAAATTTAGGTATTTTGGGTTTCTGGTGAGAACAGAACCCACACTAACTTCATTTGGACAATGACTAAATTCTCATTTGCTGTATTTCTTACATGATTCCCCTGAAGAATTAAGTATATTGTGAACTGTTTTTCAAAGATGGTGAAGAAGAAGCCGGTAGGTGCCCAAATTCAGGGCTGTCTCTTTCCTACCACTCTGTCTTACAGGAAGAAGTGTGTCTTGGACTGAGAAGCACCATAAGCTGCACCAATCCTGGAGCTACTGCTTGTGTAGCACTCCTATACCTGAGCCCATTCTGCCTGGCGTCTGCTATGAAGCTTCCTACCTGGGTTGTGTAAACATAAGACACCAAGATTTTCTCGATCTTTTTCCCAAGAAGGGACTTTCTTTCAATGCCTTTCCGTCTCTGGCTAGACTTCTTGCTATTGGACGGAGCACACGCAGATGTCCACAAGCCTGCACTGTTGCACACTACCTCGCCTCACCACCAAACCTCATACCTCTGTCAAACGAAGAGAACAGCTTCCTTCTCTCCAGTTCTCAGGGCCTAATCATTTTAGCTGCTGTTGGACACAGTACATCATGCACAGACCCTGCCAACGTGTGGAGTGCCATTCTGGATCTCACACTAGATTGGAACTGTCTTAAAGAAAGGATACACCTCACCTCCAACAGCTGTGCTTCACTCCTGCGCAAGGCTCTGCCTCTTGCAATTACAGGAGAAGAATTATCAGTATCCTTAGCTGCTGTGGAGTGCAATCACTGAGTGCATACGAGGTTTGTGCATGTCGATTTTATTAATTCCATCTGTCTATCAACTTACGCATCTCCTCAGGCCTGATACAAGGGCCTGTGGTGACAGGACAAGGGGTAACGGGTTTAAATTGAAAGTGGGGAGGTTTAGATTGGATATCAGGAAGAAGTTCTTCCTGGAGAGGGTGGGGAGGCAGTGGGACAGGTTGCCCAGACAAGCTGTGGATGCCCCATCCCTGGAAGTGTCCAAGGCCAGGCTGGATGAGGCTTGGAGCAACCGGGTCTAGTGGAAGGTGTCCCTGCCCATGGCAGGGGGGTTGGAAGTGGATGGTCTTTAAGGTCCCTCCCAATCCAAACCATCCTGTGATTCTATAATTCTATGATTGGAAGGGCTTATCTCAGATGGGAGTGGAAGGGGAGGGAATACTGAGAGAAATAACAGGCATTAAATAACAACAAAAACCCCAAATCTGGTAAGAGCATACTAGAAATTCTAAGAAAAACACTAAGGAAGGAAGCGGGAAATGTATCCTCCCTGATACCCCAGCTGTGTTTATTCTTTTCAGACAGATATCACAATCAACTTATGCCAATTTAAGTTGCATCTGAACCAAAGATATATTCTTTACCATAACCACCTGCACGTTTCACTAGCCCTCAGTGATGCTTGCCTCTCCAAGCCAAACAATCCAAGGAGCTGATCCCACTGAAACCCTTATTTTGATAGGGGAGTGAGTTAGTTTTCAATGGGGCCAGTTCCTGAGCAGCCAAAAGAGTGTAGCACTGGTGCTTCTTAGACAGTAGAAGTATACAGCTGGTGGTGGCGGGAGGGAGGAGGCATGACAGCTCCCTGTAGCAGCTTAGACTCGTCATGAAGATGCCATTTCAGAGTGCACTTTCACAGTTTCCCTAACCTGGTATCATGGCCAGCTGCTGAGAATAGCGCTCTCTCTCCCCCTGCTCAATTCTGTAGTAGGGTAAAAGTTTATAATAGGGTAAAAAGTATAGTAGGGTAAATAGGCTTACTGTGGGGTCAGCTGTGCATCAGCACCTGCACGGGGACTGTGGGAGGTGAGCAGAGTCAGGGCAGAGGGCTGCCTCATCATTTCATCAGCTTAGAGGTATGGTTAAACTCTCTTCTCTGCTGCCAGCCTATTGTGAAAGGGTTAAAGTTTTTAAGGGGGAAAAGCAGGTGGCTGACTTGTCAGCAGCTTCCCAGAAGGTGATTTAGAGGCACAGAAACTGAAAGAAGCAGATTGACTTCTCCATCCCAAAGCCTGAGGTAATGGAGTTGAAGAGAACTCATAAGGCTTGTAAAGAAAGCTCAAGGTTTATATAAAAGAAAACTTATAAAATAGTGTGACTGATCAGATGCTAGAAATCACGGGAAAAGGATCAAGAGGGAATATTCTTGCAGTGGAATCTGAGATCTTTTTCAATTAGGGTCACTGGGTTTAAGCTTTCATTCACGTTCAGCACACTAACTTCAACGAGTTCCTGTTGAAGACAAAGGGTAGGAAGCCAGGGGGGAAGATGGGAATTTTAAACCTCTGCTGCTTTGAGAAAATAAAAAATTTTTACATAGTGCAGCTCTGCTTTACAAAGGGTTTGTGTAAATGAAAAGCAGGGCTCAGTTTCCTAGTAACTGTAGATCATGGATACTGATCTTACTTTTCCTTCTTCTTTTCAGCCTCACGAGTTCAATTTGGGCTCTGAGTATTTGGTTGGACTCTCTCCAATTCATCCCTCCTCACCAGGATAAAGGAACTCAGGCCAGATTTTGCTCACAGAGCACCTGTGCTGTCCGTATGCTTCAATAGGTGTAGCTATATAACAACAGCTTTTCTGGGAAATGTACAGTAGGTTCCAGGTCCTTCTCCCTGATACACACAAGCAGCAGGCCCGTTATGTAAGTAAAGGCCAGGTTATACAAACCATTTTCCATTTTTAAAGAGATTCAGCCTGTCTTTCCAGTTGAGCTCCGGATGCTCACTCAGGTCAGAAGTGGTGCTGGGCAGACCTGCTCTCTCCAGTCAACCTCCTGGCAACTGCAGAGACAGATTTCTCTCTTGAATTGTGGAGAGGCCATAGAAAACAGCCTTTTTCTTTTTTTCAGAAAAAGGCTGAAATTTTATTATTCACAGAAAGTCAAGACCTTTATGAAAAAAAAATTTTATAGGATTTAGTAAGCTTGAAAGTTTATATGGAGAGGAGTCTTCGAACCTGTCAGAATTCACAGAGAATGAGAGTCTATCCACAGGTTTCTAGACAGCAGGTTATGGAATTGTACAGCAGAGTATAGATAATTCTCTATCCCATTCCACAGAGGTTAGAAAACTCTACTCTCTTCTTTTCCCATTGAACTCCATAGAATTTTCTATAAGGTCAATTTTTTTCACACTTTTTTCCCATGTAGAAATCCCCTGTCGTGGCTTTGCATGGAGACAATGTACATCAGACATCGTAGTAAATGTATCACATGTCCACATTAAAAGAAAAATAAGCCCTGGACCAGTTGACCCACTTGTACAAATCCTGTAAACAACACGGAAGGATCATTCGAAGCTATTCTGAAAGTTACCATAAACATCCAGGTTGCTCCTGGAGAGGCACGTGGGAACCAAATGGTTTGGAGAAAAAAAGCAACCAGCCACCCAAATCTTCTCCCACAAAGGATCATAAGCAACCATTTTTGTTTCCCTGAAGGCTTTTTAAAAAAGAAATAAGAAAAGGTTAACACTTACTCCTTAGTCATCTGCTGAGGTGCTCTTGGCACTTGCCCGTTCTCCCTGTTCTGGCTAGTGTGATTTCCTAGGCCCCGCTTCATGGCTAGACCCAAACCAGTTCAGGACAAGGAGCTAACACTGACCCTGCAAGAACTGTAGGAGGTCATTTTTATCAAGCCCTCCTGCCCAGGGGAGGTTAGCACCTGAATGTGTAAACATCTTTAAAGATACATGGAAACGTCATCATTCAGGAGAAGAGCTACCTCCTCAGGGAGGTGTGAGCAAGCCCAAGCAAATGGGTAAAAAAAAAAGGTGGTCACAAAAACTTTTCTCTCTTACCTACACTAAATTACCAGTCTTCCTTAAATATCCCGAAGGTCTTTCCTTTAGAGGTACAATGGAGAGGGAAGACAGACCTGCTTGAAGTGGACTTGGCTGGAAAGACTTAGGGGGACCCTCTTCGTGCAGCTGCCTGTGTAAGTGGGAGAAAGCTGAGTGGAGTAAAGTTCTACCTGAGAATCCCATTCGGACTTTTCATAATTCCTGGACACCATCTGCTTTGTTTGCCAGGAGCTCTCTGAACTCTGACAACTGATAGTATTTCAGACACATTTTACTCTCTTCAGCCATTCTTCCCTGCAAATATGCTTTGTCTAAACCTGCATCAGGAAAGAAGCATGTATGACTCTCCTGCCATCCAAAAAATACACACACCAAGCCTGAAGAGGAGGCAAAGAAGAGACAAATACATCATGAATTAAACAGAGCAGATGTGAGTCAGAGCAACTGAGAAAGAGCTGCCCCTGGGACAGCATGGCAGTGCCCAGGCAAATTCCTTTCTCTAGCTCATCAGATCCAGCATCGGATCTAAACCCACGCTTTGCTGATGCTTCCTTGCAAGAGGTATTGCAACTAAAACTCAGCCCTTGGGTAATCTCTGCTGGTTCTGTTCAGTCCTCTAGCAAAATCGATAGCCTTGCACGTTTGGTGTGGTGTTTTGGGGTTTTTTTTTTGCTTTTGCTCCTCTTTGTTTTCTGCTGAGAGCTTGAGAGGAGACAGTTTGTTCAATTTCCTTTCAAAACCCCTCCCTGCCAAAAGGAGGTCTGTAGAAACATGGCAAGGAATTGCAAGAGACTGAATTCCCCCTAGTCAATGAACTATATTTTTTTAACACCCCCCCAACTCTCCCCCCAAAAATACCCACTCATACAAATAGGGAAAATTCCTGAAATCATCTTTCTCCACTTCTGAATAAGAGATGGGAAGGGAAAAGAAACAGACCAAGCGCTGAGCATTATTTGCATCGGGGGTAGGAAAACAAAGGAAAATATAGGCAGGAAGAAGAAATAAATAGGAGGAGAAAACTTGCTCTCGCCCCTTTTCCTCCAGCTACATTTGGCACCGCAGAAGGAGTGGCAGAAATGGGAAAGGTACAGTATTTCTGTTATGTGATGACTGGAGTACAGGCCTTTCCGACTATTAACTGGTTTGTTAGGAACACTTACCCAGCAATATAAAAAGGTTAAAAAAAAAAAAAGGCAAAAACTGAAAACTCCACTGTAAACTGGATATCTGTGATCTCCTAGCTGTACACGCTGTTCCTGGATCTGCTGCCTACTCTCTGGGTCTCCCCACACTGCTGGCAAGGGAAGGACAGGAGGATACAGCAGCAGCACCAAGATGGACATGTTCTCAAGCCCCCTGCAAGAGTCAGCTTTTTATGACCGTCTCCGTAGCTGAAAATGTCCTTTCTACTGGCATCCAGTGCCCAATGCCAAAAGAACACGCCACTCTTGCCAGCTCCTGGGAAGGTAGAAATGTCAAAGAGAGAAACAAATAAATGAAAGATTAGAAAGAGACCAAAGCATGGATATCTGAGAGCAGGGTTAGTTTTGTATCTGCATCCATTCTTCCATGCCGCAGTACATCCATGCCCACACGCCACAACATCTGTCCTGCAGCGCAGCCCATGCTCACGGAGCACAGTCTGTATCCATCGAGCCTACAATTTCCTACCAAGGTGCTATTGAGGATCTGGTTACACAGCAAATCTTTCATCTCTACAGTCTGTATCGAATACAGCCTTATCCTCTGTATAAGCCACAATCACAATACTAGTGCAATCTGCATTTGTAAAGCCATATCTTCATTTTAAACCAGGTTATATTCATATATTCTACCAAAAGAAACCATGTCCACAGAGCAATATCCATTCTGCCAAGACAGGTTCTAGCCACATAGCTTCTCCCTATACCAAGCCTCTCATGAGCCACATCCCCAGTACCAGAAGAGTTTGTATCCACAGCCAAGACTCTGTATTAAAAAAATCATTTAGAAATGATTTAGCAATCCAGATCTCTTCAAGCACCTCACAGGTGTTGCCCAGAGCAATGAAAATCAAAAATACGTGTGCGTGGTGGAGGGGAAGAAGAGGTCTTCATGTGTCAATCACTTTGAGATTTTCCTCTTGTTTAAAAAAATAATTAAATGTCAGGAATGGAAGGTGCGTCTGCTCAGAAGTACAGGAAGCTGGAGAGAAGAATCACTGTCGTTTCTTTCCTTGCCATCCCTTTCTTTGTTCAGCAGTGACGAAAACTTCACAGAAAGCATCAGTTGTTTGTTTCTCCCTCTTCCTCATCGAAGGACTGCACCCCAGAAGAGGTGACATCTGAGACTTTGCGACTCAGTGCAGCATGTTCCATCTCCTCTCGAGGAGACAGTGATTCCAGGTCCCGGCACACTGCGTCATCCTCCTCCGGAGAGGGCTTCTTGTTTAGGAGAGGAGCCTTCTCCAGCCGTGGGTTGCCTTCATCCTCAATATGGTCCTCCATGTATGCACTGGACTCGGCCCCACCCCCACCCTGAGCAGTCTGCAGGGGCCACACGTGGACCAGCCCCGTGCTCTGGATGAAGTTCTGCTCCTGCCGCTGTTGCTGCAGCTGTTGCTGCTGGAGAAGGCTGCTCTGAATCAAAATGCTTTCCTGAAGGTTTGTCTGGGACTCGTCAAAATTCTGGCCCAAGTAGGAGCCCGTTGCTGGGGAAGCAATGAGGGACTGGTCACTGGTCTCCCAGGCATCAGATGAACCTAAGCAATACATGCCCTGCGAGACATAGGAATGAGGCCAGCTGTCGTACTGCGTCTGGACCATATGCTCTGCAAGTAAAGAAGGGAAAAAACACACAGTTAGACACCCTCCCTAGGCCAAGCTGACTCATTCCGATAGATGGCTTGGGTGCCTGTGCACGGCACTGTACTGCACAGGGTAGATAAATCCTTTAGAGGCAAGGAGGGTGAAGAGTAAAGCCAGTTCTAAGCATTAGGCAGATCCACTATTGACCGCAAGAGCTGGTAGCTTTCCACAGTTCTGCCCAAAAATGGCAAAGGAGCCTCCCTGTTGAGATTAGACTCCTTGGACAGCTCCACAAATAGGTGATGCCTCTGCTAGATCCCAATCCCAAAAATTGAGGCTACAGAATAAAACAGGGAAAAAAAAAACATGCCAGCAAGAGCAGAAAAGGGGTGTTTCAAGATTAGCCAGAGGCTCTGGAACTCACCCTGGCTCTCCATTAGCTCCTGGTAGTTCTCAGAGTAGTTGCCTGCTGGGTTCTCCTGGTTTGAGTTTACACTCACATCCTCACCATCCATGGAGGACCAGGCCATCAGAGTTGCCTCCGAAATAGCAAATTGCTCCATCACTCCTGTGCCAAAGGAGACAGGGAGGGAAGCAGGGATGTGTGAAAGTCTCCGCTTCCCACCACCCTCTTTAACCTCATCTCTTGGTCACACTGTCCCACTCTTGTCCTGTATCAGCCCATCATCCAGCTGGCCCTCACCCTCTCCACTTTGAATTCCATTGGCAATACCCTAACCACAGTCCCTCATCTCCTTCTGCCATGTGAACCCCCCAGAGGCTTTCCTGAGTGTGTTTTTCAGCTTCCTGCACTTTGGTCTCTCAGGGATCCTGTTCTGGGACATCCCAACCAATCCAAGCCACATGCCAGAAAGTGAGCACTACCTGCAAGGAACCGGGCCTCCTTTTCACCGTCGCTCAGGTCCGAGTAGGCATCCGCGTCTTTGCGTGCTGTCTCATGCGTGTGCTGCTGCTGGCTGTTACCTTTGCCCCAGCCTTGCCATTCGATCATGTGAGCCACACGGCCTTGGCCCATAGCCGTTGGCTTTGTGACATGGTCCTTCATGCTGCGAGATATCCCTAAGGGGCCAGACATTAGAAAACAAGGGGGGGCTATGACACAGCTCCAGGGTTGTCTGCCACGCTGTTTACCTCTCTCGGAAGTGGAGCTTCTCCCCTCCTTTCCTGACAGGATTCAGGACTTGGGTTGGGCGTCCCCCACCTTTCACTGTATCACTCTCCAGGAGAGTTTCTCCATCTTTCCTTGGACTGGCTCTCAGCAACCCAAATATGAAAGATCATTTCCTTCCTTGCCTAGAATCCTTTTAGGACAGGGTTGGGCATGAAGGGATGAAGCCTGGAAGTGAACACACTAAGAAATAGAGGATGGGATTAAACCCAAGACTGAGAGGAAGCAACTGAAGATGTCTGAGCTGGGGTGCACGGTGGGAAGCCAACAGGAGGAAGATAAATCTGTTCTTTGAAAGGGCAACAGCTAAGAGATTTCTGTATCTAGAACCATGGGGGTGGAGACTCCTCTAAGGCCTCGAAAAGGCAAGAGTCTGAAAGGAGCAGTTGGGAGAGCAACAGGGAGAAATGGGAAAAGGCACAGAATCCTGTGCAGAGGAGCTGCCATGGATAAACCCAAATTTTGAGGACCTCACCAGAGAAAGATGATTTAGCCAAAGCC
This sequence comes from Eurypyga helias, assembly GCF_000690775.1. Classification (NCBI taxonomy): domain Eukaryota; kingdom Metazoa; phylum Chordata; class Aves; order Eurypygiformes; family Eurypygidae; genus Eurypyga; species Eurypyga helias. The sequence goes on from NW_010269915.1 coordinate 35,181, forward strand.
CCAATTCCATAAGCATTGGAGTTGCGTTTCAGCTTGGGGAGGATGGAGGTCGTATCTTCCATGGAGAGCTGAAAAGAGAGAGAATATGAAGAAATTACATACACGAAGGAGAAAAGGAAGCTAACTGAGGTGAGAAATCAGTATAAGGATTCCAGAAAGTAGGAGCAGGAGCAAGCGACAAGAAAAAGAACAAAAGAAGGGAAGGAAAAATTAGAGGCTATGTAGCCAGGTCATTGTATGTATTGCACAGCACTGGGACTGGGTGAGGGAAGGTCAGTGGGAGAGGCAGAAGCAGGCTGTGAGAACCCTCCCTTTGCCTGCTGCCACTCCCCCCCAGACATGCTGCACTGTTCCCCGCTCTTTGTTAGAGATTCAAGACATGGCTGATGGACCATTCAGGGAGCTTACAATGATGGGGAGCTGAAAATGTGATAGGCAAGAGACAGTAATGCACCACATACACATCATACTACAGATACTAATTTTTATATGTTACTTTTGGTTTCCATTTTTTCTCCTATGTCCTTAATAAAATGGACATGACTGTATCAGTGATGCATCCTGTTTGAAGCACCTACAACTGCCTGTAAAGAAAGGAGGTCTACAGTTCTGTTTAATTCCCTTTACAGTCTTCTCCATGTCCATCATCAATCCCTGAATAACAAGGACAGGAAGCTAGTGGGACAAGCAGCAGTCACAAACATCATTATGAAACACAAATCCTCAAGATGGACTTCCTCATGCTTCTTCAGAGATGCCAGGCATCTGGCATATGAGGCTTAATTTTACACATGGGCTAAACAAGCATTGCTTCTCCTCTTCATCTCAACCTCTCTGAAAATCAAGTCCAGCATGTTTCAAACACAAAGGTACTCAAAAGTAGTGACCATGACACTGGAAATTTTAAATCCTAACATGAAGCAAGCATTAAGTCATTGGCACAAACCTCATGAAAGATGAGTGAAGCAACAACTAGGCAGTCAAATACTTGGAGGCAACGGAAGGCATTGTAAAGATGTTGAGCTGCATATAATCCCAGTCAATTGCCAAAATATGAGAGGTGGATTTCTCTGGAAACTGAGTGTAAATGCAGCAGCTAAGTCATCCTGTAACTTTGGAGCCAGGAATGTCTGTGTGTAATACATGAGCTGAACAAATCAGGAAGCAGGGGAAGAACAGTAAAAAGTGCAAGTGTAGCTGAGAACACAGCCCTTGTTCCACGATGCATCTCCTTTGGTGATGAAGTTGGTTGAAGAACATCCATCTATGCCCCCACTGGTCACTCCTGCCTGGGCGCTGCTGTTCAGTATCCAGCCATTTATTTCAAGAGAGCCTGGGGGCTGTGTTGTTTGCCACCTCATGGAAATCATCCAGAAAATAAAGTAAACTGCAGAACATCTCTACCACTACAAGGTTGGAGAGCTATGACATGAAGGCAGGAATGAATGGAAAGGGAAGAAAATTCATGACCCAGTTTTGGCACCAAAGATCTATGGAGTAACACTGAGAAAGAGCTGCATTATGAAAGAGCTCCATGGATTCAGAATGGATTGGAAAATGGGAAGCTGCAAGTGAGCAAACTGTCTTCTACTATCTTTAAGGAAACATGACTTCGTGTACCTTGTTTTCAGCTAGACAGATGTGCAGTGAGGAAAAACCTGCCAAATTTCTTCTAGGCAGTTGTTGCTTGCACCTTAATTTTCCTGCACAATTTGTTTCTCTAATTGAGCCTAGGCAAAAGATCCCAAGCCTTAAGTCCCACAATGGAAGAGATGTCAGTAGGGCAAGGGTTAGTTAAAAATGTAAGTCCCCTGAATATTCAATGGTCCAAGTGCTTTCAAAGCACAGGGAACCAGAAAACGGCCGCCATTTAAAATCTTTGAAAGTATCTGGAATTTGAAAATGCTTATACTACCAAAAATACAGCTTCTTATCCTGCCTTTCCAAGTGTACAAAACTATCAAAGCTAATTTATGTGAACACATTTTTAAGCCTCCGGAGCAGAAAAAACAGTATGGTAGCACTAGCATGCATTTTGGAAAAAAAGAAATTCTTTTTTCATGGCATAGGCATTAAGAGCAACAAGGAACATGTGTTATTAAAATGTTGCTTGTTTCTTCTCCAGCTTGTTAACTGAAGTTAACTGGTGCTGACCATATTCCCCAGGGGACATTAGGAACCCTTTTACTTCTGTATGCAACTGAAAATGAGGGATACATTTCTCCCAAACTCTCGGAGAAGATCAAATGTTGCTCTAATCAAGGAATTCTGTTTGTTCAAACATGCTGGATGGACACTTTTTTATCTAGCAGTGCTTGGAAATCTCAAAAAAGAAAATATATGAGATGACACACATTTGTCCCAAAGGTGACATCAGAATAGCCACCTGCCAGACAGCAAAAGACCCAGAGGCAAACAAAAATTCATCACCATCCTCGAATCTTAGACAATTCCCAGAATTCCAGTGGCACTACAGACTTTCAGTCATGTTTCCATTCTGGCCTTCGCTGTATCCAACGGCAGACAAACCCTGGTCTTCCTATGACTGGGAATTTGAACAGTGATGTGGCGCATACTCACGTTGATACCATCCCAGGAGAAATCTGTCCGTGTTTGCTAAAGAAAGCCAAGAAGGACATAATGTTAGAGTAACAAACAAGCTGCAAACTGCCATCCATCTCTCTAGTAGTTTGCCATCTTCAACAGCCACGACTTTATCTGATGTTTTAAGAAAAAACTTATGCCTCTCAAGCTGGTTTCATTCCCTGCTGTTCACTATGGTGCCTGCAGTACAGCGCCTGAAGGTGCAATAGCAACCAGGGTGATACCGAGTCAATGCTTGGACTCGATGCTCTTAGTGTTGGAGTTTCTCCATCTCCCACCCGAACTCCTGCTCGCTCAATGTTGCCATGCTGGCACCCCTGCGTGGGAGTTGCATCGCTTTGAGGCTAACACAAGGAGGAGCTACAATACCTACGGATTTTGCGTATAAGTTACAGAATTATTTTCTACTGAAATTTTCTCTTGTATCCTTTCAGTTTGTCCATTCTGAGCCACTTTCCCCCTGAAAACCAGATCCGCTTCCCATAGCAGCTACTACAGTACGAATTCACAGTGCATCACTTCCAGCAGGGAGGACTCACATCTCAACAACTTGGTTTTGGGGATGTGGACACTCAGGAAAATTTAGATGAATCAGTTACACCTAAGACATCCATTCCCCTACATCAACATGCTCTCTGAGGCATAGTTTATGCTCATTGACTTTTAGATCTGCATTTCATTTAACTGACTTTTCCACACAAGTTTGGGCCCCACGGTTTCTGCTGGGCTTCTGTGAAATTCCAAGTTCCTTGAAGTTCAAATTCTATGTTATTTGTTAACGTTATTTGTGAACATTATTTGTGATTCCTCAAATATTAGGCATTTAAAATAGCTTTGAGCATGGCTGCGTACCCTGAACGTTACAGAGCTGAAAATTCAGGTATCTAAAATGGCAGTCACTGCAATAATTCAGAACTGCAAATGAACCAGCCCTGGAGATACTGCGTGGTAAATCAATTGGCAGCGAGTTACCCGTGAATGCATCCCTAAAAATCAAACTAGAGACAAATGTGTTTCTTCAAAAGATTTCACGGCTGTGCTGCAGGAGCTGGGACAGACGTAGCGCTGGACATTGCAGTGAATCCATTATTTGAGGAACGCAGACCTACAGGCTTGTCAGAACTGCCATGTTTTATCCATGTTCTGTTCCACTCCAGTCATGAGTGGTTAAAAGCACTTTCATTTGCAAATTCTTACTCAGTATGGATGTTCTGAGGGGACTGACTCAACGCTATTCGATGCCAGCCAAACCGCACAGATATGGAAGTCTGATCCTCGGGTGCACACTGGCGTTCTGGTCCTCTCCCAGACAATGCCCCAGTGATGCAAAACACCCACTTAGGGACTCAGAAAGGCCTGAAACTTTCTGATCCCCCTGGGTAAGTGCATCTGGGGCAGACGCTCACCTCAGTGGAAGGTCGATGGAAGCTGTTGCCATGCAGTGAACTGGTGCTGTCCATATTGATTTGGTCCACATCTTTCAGTCCCTTCCAGTCTACTGCAATCACCTCGTTTCCTGTGGGAACAGATCTAGTCAGGCTGCTGAATGGCACTACAATTTGTTCTAGCAGTCTTAAGCCAAGTCAGCTCCAGATACAGGAGAATCACTGAGTTGAAGGCCACGATAGTCTTAAATCATACCTTCTGATTTTAATCAGAGCACCCGTACAGCATCAACCATTATATTTCACACAGTTATCTCCATATGAAGACCAGTTATTTGCGGTTTGCTCAAGCACTATGTATGCTTGGCTAAAGCCCAGCTCCCCAGGAAAAAAGCAACTACTCATGATGTATGACTGAGAAAGAACCAACTCGTTTGATATCCCATTCCAACATTAAACCATCATCACTTAAAAAGACATTTCTCCTTTATAATCTGAATTGGTCTGACATCAACCTAGAGCTGCTGGTGCCCTTGCTTTGCCGTTCTCAGCATGATTAAAGATCCTTTTAATATCTGCCATTACTTTTCAGGAAAGTTGTTCATACACTTGCTTTTCTTCTGGACAAACTAAACAGACTGATATCTTTAGGTTTCACTGTAGAGCATTCTTCCAGTCCCCTTAATAAATCTGTGTCTCTTTTTAAAAGACATCTCAAATTTTCTTGTTCTTTGAAATTTGGACACAGAAGCTTCCACAGTAGTGCAGGACTGCTCTCACCCATTCTGCTAATAAAGGTAAAACTTACTCGCTGCTCCTCATCACATTAACCCAATATGCCATGACCCTGCAGTAGATTCTCACATTCAGCTGTTTGTTCCCTTAGAGCCCTATACACGCACAGCTTTCTGGGATCGTCACCCATTCAAAAGCACGGCCTGTGCCATTTGGTTTTAGATGCATTTTAATACAATTTAAAGGATCAAGTAAAATTAAATATTAATAACATAAAATAGAAATTATAGCATCGAATGAAGAAAGATAAAGGTTAATATTATTAAATAAGTTTAAATTGTTTTAAAAGTGAAACTAAGTGCAAAGTAACACACTTTAAATACTGTGTGTGACTGCTCTGTCCTGTTAGCCATTGACTGGTAGGGTAATGGACAAGGGGTAATGGGTACAAATGGAAAACAGGGAGGTTTAGATTAGATATCAGGAAGAAATTCTTCCCAGAGAGGGTGGGGAGGCACTGGGACAGGTTGCCCAGAGAAGCTGTGGATGCCCCATCCCTGGAAGTGTCCAAGGCCAGGCTGGATGAGGCTTGGAGCAACCTGGTCTAGTGGAAGGTGTCCCTGCCTATGGCAGGGGGGTTGGAACTAGATGATCTTTAAGGTCCTTTCCAACCCTAACCATTCTATGATTCTATGATTCTATGACTGTGCCTTCAGCCTCTGTGCCATCTTCAAACTGTTAAAAGTTATTTGCTCCCATGTCATGGAGGAAAGGTTGTACTGGGTTTAAACCTGAGCCTTTTGGAACCTGGCAAGAAATACAGCCCCCAAAGTGATCATCTATTCCTAGGATCAATTCATGCCATTGAATGTAAATGGTTCTATTTTAATTTTTTAGCTTTTTATTTACTCCTTATAGCAAATTTCTCTTCCACAGACATATGTAACCTGCCCTTGCTCGTTCTAGCAGCTCTGGCACGTTTACATGGGTTCATCACTGCACTTCCCAGGTGGAAATGAGATGCTGTGCTCCACCCTAAACAGGCCCACAGAAGGCACGTAGGCACTTACGGGTGAGAAGCCTGGGGCACACATCAGCTAGAATTCAAAATGCAAAAAAATAATTGGGTCCCTTAAAAAGGCTAAATATGGCAAGAGGAAATCCAGCAGAAAGCAAGTGGTATTTGAGCTGGTGTCCACCACACCTTCACATCTCACCACTTTCCGCTGTGCAAGATGATCTCTCTGAAAGAACCAAGGTATACTTTCCCCTTCACACTTGAAGTATGTGCCTGTTCACCAGGATAATTAGAACCAAGTGTTTTAATGGCTTCGCCGTACGCCTCTGATTAGGCTGAATAAAGCTGCTGGTGCAGTTCCTGGCAACTCAGGGAACTTGAAAGAAAAAGGACGTTCCTGTACTGTATACTACAAAGGTGAGCAGGGGTCAGACACAGCCATACTTCAGGAGGGGGCAGGACATGGCTGTGATGAGCAGGACGAAGACCACTTTACAAGGTTGTGATCCTCTTGACTGATTCCCTTGACAAGCACATGCCTGCATTTGGCCTTACTGAGCTCAATCATATAGTTCTAATTGCGATTTCTACTAACCACCATCACTGCATGAACTATGAGTGTAGACCTAAATCAGTGTTAAATTCCGATCAGATCGTTTGGCTCCCATCTGCAGGCATCCCCCTTCACAGAGCATAACGTTAGGGTGTGTGCTGCCAGCTCACCCCACACCCGCCGAGGGGCACGGGGAGACGCCGGCAGGAGGGGGATCCCAAACGGCCCTGCCCCGCTGCACCCAGGCCCATCGCAGGAGCCGTCAGCCCACCCAAGGCCCGTGGCCACACGCCCCGAGGAGCACAGGGGCACGAGGGCAGGCGGGGACCCGAATGAAGGACTCAGAGGAAGGGACACCCCGTCCGGGCCCCTCCCGGGGAGCCTCAGCCCCAGGGTCCAGGTGAAAGCCCACCAAGATCAGTCAGGGGGAGAGGCTTTCAGAAGCAGTTTCATAACTGAAGGAGCAGTTACTGCCTAGGGGTATGAGATCCATTATCGGATGCAAGGGAGTATTTGGGCATTGCACGAGATTTATGTGATGTTTAGGGGAAGAACCAACAGCAGGGAAAGGGAAGGATCTAGGTGGTTTAGGGAGAAACAAATGTGAGAAAATAGATAAAGGGATAAAAGGGGCAGGTAGCATGTAAAGAGGTTGCTGATCAGTATAGAATCATAGAATCATAGAATGGTTACGGTTGGAAGGGACCTTAAAGATCATCCAGTTCCACCCCCCCTGCCATGGGCAGGGACACCTTGCACTAGACCAGGTTGCTCCACGCCTCATCCAGCCTGGCCTTGAACACTTCCAGGGATGGGGCATCCACAGCTTCTCTGGGCAACCTGTTCCAGTGCCTCCCCACCCTCTCTGTGAAGAATTTCTTCCTGACATCTAATCTAAACCTCCCTGATTTCAATTTATACCCATTACCCAGAACACCAGTATAGTGTTCTGGCCATGCCCTGCACTTCTTTTGTGCAGTTTGCCCTCACTGTTTTCTGGCATGAAGGACACGCTGTTCTGTTCTGTTCTATTTGGTGCACATTTTTCATGATGGAGGTCCAAGCACCAGGACGGGAAAGACCAGAGTGAGTGAATCCAACTGGAGTGAGTGAGGGCATGTGAATGAGTTCATGATCACTGGCCACAATGAAGGTGCCACATGTATGCCCATGCATGCCCCTGAGGGTGAAAACAAGGGTGAGTTGGCTACTGGAGGGATCAGGAGAGTCCCAGCCACCTTCCACAGCGCGATCTGTGGGTGTACCTGCGAGCGAGAGGTCTGTCCCGGCAACTGCAGCATGGCTGTGGCCTCAGGGGTTGCTACGTCCAGGTGCCAGCACCTGGGGAAACTGGGATCAAGGAGCTGCTACTGGGTGGACTGAGTAGCCCTGCTACAGGAGGGATCCATGCTGCACACTGTGGATCTCCGTCATGATCAGAGACAGGAGCTGAGGCCAGTGTTGGTGGTGTGTGTGGAGCGCGTCTGTGCTGACGTGCGTGGCTGGCACATACGTGCATAGGTGTGTGTACATGTGTTGTGTATGCAGGCTGGGAACACAAGCTCAGCCTGGACACTGACCTTGCCTCTGTTGGGCTGCTGGATTCCCCCGATAGCTCGTAAGGACACCTGAAGGCGTGCACCAGAGCTTCCCAGCAGGCCTGGAGGCATCACTCCCAGGACTCGGCAGGGTCCCAGGGCCGGGCTGCCAAGGATTTCTCTAAATCATGACAGGCCTGGATGGGACGGGCTCCTCATTCCCTCTGGCTGGGGAGTACGGCCACAGGTAGCCCACCCTGAGCAAACACTTCTTTTATCCCTGCGTAGAGCCTAGGCACGTCATTGCTACCTTCTACCCAACCTTTGGTTACCTTCTGGCCTCCTCACTGGGCAGCAGTTTCTTTTCTTTCTGTTTGGCTTCCTAACGCGGTGGCAGACTGCACCACCACTTATCGACTGGCCATCTTGAGTTCGGCAGAGCAAGAGAAGGATGTTTGGGGCTTGCTTGGATTCAAGCAAGAGGGCCAAGGCCTTAGTGGGTCTGCTCATGGGTTTCCTATTCCTAGTGTAGCTGCAGACTTCTTAGATTTGGGGTCCAAGCAAACTTTCTAAGGCTAGAGATACCTCCGGCAAAGGGAGGTACCTGTCATAGAGATGCACTATAGTCATAAAGACTGAATAATTATTGAAAATTCTGGTTCTAAACAGTTTCACAGGTTCTAAGAAAGACATAGGTTGGGTGAAAAATAACTCTTTAATATCTGTGAAATGCTTTTAAACGCAATAATATCTGCTGAAGAGCTACAACATCACATGTTGTGTTTGAAAAGGAAATCTCTGGATTCTAATTGGCATTGGGCCTGGGGCAATGTTACTTCCTCTAACTGAAAGTTGGGTAAAGGTTAGTGGGTTGTTTTCTCTCCTGCTAGAAACAGCAAGAGCAACGTTAATCCACATACATGAAAGATCCAGCTCTGCTCTGACAGATGGAAGGAAAGAAACGTGGAAAATCATGAAGAAGCATGGATAGTGAAATGAAAAGGAAAAGGGGAACTGAAAGCAAAACATTATACTTTAGTGTTGGTTTTATTCAACCTCTTGTCAACCTCTTTCTCCCTTCAGTTAGTATGATATTTTTCTTTTGTAATAATACATTTCGTCTCCAATATAATTCATTTTCTCTTATCCATCTTCCATTCCAGCTTCTGCTAATCATCATGACTCTTCCATTTGTAATTCTGTCATCAATCACCTCTTGCAGAACAGTATTCGCTCCTCTCCATACAGAGCTGATAAGCATTTTAAAACATGAGTGGGTCATAACACTAATTTTAAAGTGGGATTTTTACAAACAAATGCTACTGAACTTCTCAGTGAAATGTTCTGAAATGAGATGATGAAAGCTAAAAGATAATTGAGCTTCTGATTTCCTTGGCATTGTTTCTGTAAGTGTGTATAGAAAGGATATAGAGGGCTTTCATTTTCACTGAACTTTTTAAAGCTTTCTTGTTGTTTTTTTTTTAATTATTATTTGGCTTTGGGTTTTTTAACATAATAAATTCCATCCTTGCTCTAGAAGACTCAGTAGATGACTGAAGAAGTAGGTAGCTAATTACATGAAGCACTGAAATACATAAACACACTAAGCCACACTGTTTGCAGATGATGTTTGCTCTGTATTGTTAACACAAACTTGATAAAAAAACTCTGACAAACACTCATTAGAAAAGGATGTCTCCATCACAACTGAAGTAACATTCCAACTCAAGTCCTCTAAGCCTTTGGGGGAAAAATACCATTCCTCTTTCTGTTACAGTACTGTTAAGGTAAGAATCAAAATTTATTTTTAAATTGGGCCTTTCTAAATAATAGATTAAAAACATTTAAAGAGGAGAAAAGATGCGGGAAAAAAATCCCTTTTCCCCACTTTACAGTTTTGTTTTGTTTTGAGTATCATAACTTTGGACTCTCAGAAGTTAGAGAATGTGTATACTAAGTATTCCCAAGCAATATGAAATAATGATCATTTTGATGAATGCACTGGAAAAATCCAAGAAGCCAACTGGATGACTGTATCCCACCCTGCTGACCTAATATTATTGCCTTTTTCCTATTTCAGTAGCTCATTTTGCCACATACTTTAATTTATCATGGAGACACATAATTTCTTAGTTGGACATATTTTCAGTTTCTTTGCATTTCTGTGATCATAGGAAACTTCATGGAGACGCATAATTTCTTAGTTGGATACATTTTCAGTTTCCTTGCATTTCTGTGATCATAGGAAACTCGCCTTGTTTTGAATTACTTAATCTAAACAAGTCCATTCTCCTTGGGATTCCTCTTGACTTTTTCTCAATTCCTATTACCACTGCGTATTCATTGATTTGGTACCTATGCCTGTATTTTGTTTATTTAACAAGGTACATGCTTGAATCAGGCATCTGCATCTATGCAGAAGCCTTTAATAATACATTTTGTTGTAATTTCTGTGCTGGATGCTAAAAAACTTCCCTAATTTGTCTGTTTTGTTCCACACTAAATAGACTAATACAGTTTTAGCATCTTAAATTCTATTTTTTTCTTCCCGACATGATGCTGATAAAGATGTACACCATATATCAAACATGCATTTATGTCAATTGCTTTCTGATGTGTCATGCCAAATTAACATAAGAAAAAACATATTAATTAAACAGTGAATTTCCTAAGAATACACATATTAATTAAACAGTGAATTTCCAGCACCACTATTATCCGCCATTAGCAAACTTTCTTGTGTTTCTCAACTTTACATCAGAGAGCAGAAACATTATCCTGTTTTACTTCACATCAGAGAGCAGAAACATTATCCTTCGATATTGGTAGCCAATGTTAATGTTGGTAAAGACCAATATTTAGAGTAAATGGTTCAATAGAGTAAATGATTCAATTATTCTTTTCCTTGCCCTTCTTTTCCCTGAACAACTGAGAAAACAACAAATGTAATTGCAGTAATTATGATCAGTCTTTAAATTGTTCTTTCCCTGATACCAATTTTTATGACATTTGTGGGAGTGTAGTATCTTTGTCAAACACAACATCATCATGTCCTGTCAAATGTGGTTGAAATAAAAGCAGTTGAAGCTACTGGGAAGGACTGACAGATGGATAGATAGCGTAATCACAGAAACCTTTTCCATCCCTGCATGCTTTACGGAGAGCCGTTCAAAGCCAGCCAAAAGCTCAACATCAAGGAAAGGAATAAACCTCTGCCGGGTGAACTGTCCCTGAGGTCAGCCTCAGATGGAAGCATTCAAATTCTCTGAGGTAAAGCTCAGAAATCAATAAGCCTGAGTTATTCACACAACTCTAAGTATTCTAGCTTGTACTGCACGAGGAAACGTAGGAATTAGCTGCTGCTGGCACCTGCCAACAGAATCACTTGTGGAGGATGAACAGAAAAAAAAGTCTGTTTTCATGGATGGGATGGGGCTGAACAGCTCGGTGGTCATCAAGGCAGAGAAATGCCTTGGTCTCCATAAACCAGATGTCTTTGTAACTTTTGATCAAAAAGGAAAACACCTATAGCTCTGAGATGTCTATAAAATTAGGAATCAGACGGGCAGTTCTCAGGATCTTTGCTCTGGATTTGGGTAATCTAAATTATTTTCCAGACCATCCGGCTTCTTTTGGAAGGTAGGTCCCTTTTTAGAGCCGTTTAGGAAACAGAATTAATGAGCAAAGCTACAACGCCAACCTTCTTGTCTGGAAACACTTTCAGACCAGCACTAAAGGCTACTGCCTAGCATGTCCTCGCAACTCCAGGAGACGAACAGAGAGCCTACTGTTAGACACAGACGGTTCTCCTCCAAGCAGCAGTCATGTCACTTAAGTTAAGAAGGTACTGCAAAGCGAAACACATCCAATTAACGCCTTTTTTTTTTTTTAATCTGAAAGCCCCGTCTCATTTGCTGAACAAGTATCAGCCAGCACGAACAGCGGCAATGGGTTTATCCTCGTTTTTCACTGCTTCTCTGAAGTGCAGAAAATGTGTCCCCAGGGACCTCATTCAGCACAGTCAGTATGAAAACGTCAATACGAACCAAGGTAGCAGCTCTTTTTTGCTGGCCTATGGCCAACATTACAGAAGTAATATGCAGCAGGCAATTTCATATGTTGCTCTCCGCACGCGTTTACATTTTAATCTCTGTGGCCAGCACGTCATGTGGGCGCTGTCCTAAAGCATAAGTACACCGTTAGTTGTGACATCTATGTTCCGTAGTGTCACCTCAACCAGCGGGGAAGAAGAACCATCTCAAATACCGCCCGTGAGCCAACCAGCAGATCACAACGCACCTTTCTCCCTGAATTCCCTTCCCTGCACCCTGGAGCAGGAACAGAAAGGTGTCCCTGCCAGCTGCCTCCAGACCCACTGCCACCGCAGCTGCTGCCGGCTCCTCCGGCCCCACTTCCAGCTGGAATATAACCCTGCACAAAGCAGGAGCCCAGGGGCTCTGAGGGCCCTGCCCATCTCCCACATCCCCCTGGTGAAATAGGGGGATGCTTCCATCCCCTCCTGCTGTCCTCGGGTTCTGCAACGCACCAAAGGACTTGCGGAGGGAACAGCATGGAGCCTTACTCCCCCTCTTTAGCCTTTTCCTCCTTCTCCCTGATGTTACTATACATATGAAAAACAGATACAGATGGTCCTCCACCTTCCCTTTCCCCCAGGCTCTCACATTCCCACCACAGCTTTCCCAGGCTCTCTCTTCCCCCTCAGCACCACCACGCATTTTACATCTTCAGTTCTCCTGCCCCTGCCTGTCCCTGGGCCAGCACTGCTCCATGTCCTGCCCCGTGCAGCCTGGCCCTCTTCCCCTCTTCCAGCCCCCCTGCATCCTCCTGGACACTCTCCCAAGCACCACTGTAGACAAACACCCAGAAAACATCCCAGATGCCCCTTCCCATTGCCCTGCCTCTGTGGAGACACTGGGACGGATGGAGGAACTAGGGTCCCTGACCCTAGGGATGCTCTCCGTCCCTCTCTGCGGGATGGGCAGCACCACGGCCCAGCTGATGTCAACAGGCCAAGGTGGGACTTCCACTGCTGCCCACTACCATTCCCCAGCCAGCAGGACGGGTCGGAGGAAGAAGCAGAACATGAGCCTGCTCAGAACACCAGCACGTGGGGGCAGCAGCAGCCTCTCCGTTCCAGACTCAACGCTCTTTATCAGGTCACTACCTCTTTCTTCACCACAGCCATCACGTGCCCAGCTATAGACCCCATTAAGCCTCTGCTTTTGGAACACAGCAATGACCAGAGCCAGCCAGGAGGCACTAAGACTGCTGCCTCCCTGTCACCCCTCTCCCCCAAATAACCAAAGTGTGGGAGTTTCCAGAGGCAGTGATACCCCAAGCCAAGCCATAGTGGGTGGCAACACAAGCCACTTCTTGGGAGGCAATGGGTAAAGGGCTCACGGTGACAGGCTTTTCATTTTCCTCAAGTCCCTCCAGGTGCTGGGTGCAGAGGTGACACTAACTTCTGTCTCACCGCTCTT